>NC_137827.1:40549161-40728426 GCF_963921795.1 Nannobrachium achirus | reverse complement strand
CTCTCTGACCATTCAGCTATGTCGCCCCCAATTACAATGGTTCTGCAACTGGTCGTTAATGTATTGTTAGCTTGTAGATCAGCCAATTTACTATTAGCATACTGTAGGTGTGTGTGGCTTGTACACAAAAAAAACTCCACACTAATAATATTAAAAAAGACTATTATTTGGAGTGAAAAAAAACATCTGTGTAGGTATTGTAATTAATTAAATGTTCTTACTTCTCCAGGTACTGGATGCCTGGTCAGCCTTATAACGCTACACATGATGAAGACTGTGTTGAGTTTTATGATGGGTCTCATTCTTCCGTTTCTGGCAAAGGATGGAACGATGCAAAGTGTTCTACCAATTCCGTCAACTGGATCTGTGAAAGAGTTACCTGCTGAAATCATCATCTTCACAATGTATCAGTTAGCTGGTTGGAAGAGCTACATAATGGCTGTTTAAAAAAATTAAATTCCATTCAACTTTCTTATTGATTCATTATGTGCTACTTAACCACAATGTAGCCTATTTGAAAATAGTAGATGCACAAGCTCACAACGCAAGGTTGCTCACAACGCAAGATTTCTGATCTTTTATTTTGAAAAGTTATGAAGTAGTAGAAAATTAGGAACATTTTGAAAAAAATACTTTGTCAAGGATGTTCAAAATTATAACAGGAGGCAGCTCCACAGATCAGGTCCAAAACACATTTAGCAAAAAAAAAAGGGTGAAAGTCGTTCTCCTGCTATGCCGCTAAAATGTGGAATGCCCTACAGCAGGCGTTAAAGGAGCATAAATAAGTGTTGTTTTTGACAGCAAATTTTGATTTAGTTTTAGTCAGTCTTTTGAATAAAATGTCATTTCGTTTTAGTCATAATTTAGTCACCTGAACATTTTTAGTTTTAGTCTCATTTTAGTCGTCTAAATGTCATAAGATTTTAGGCGACTAAATCTACAGTTGATTTAGTCAACTGAAATGTATTTTGTTGTAAATCTGCTATTTTCAGCACGCAACACCTGAGAGCAACCAAACATAAAATGACTCTCTTCTCCACTAAACCCTGACCCTCCCTATCGTTTTAGTCTAGTTTTTATTTTGTTGACGAAATTGTCAATATATTTAGTCTTAGACTCTTAGTTTTAGTCATCACAACTTAGTTTTTTATTTTGTTTTTATATTTTTTTCCGTCAGTGAAAAAAAGGCAGTCGACAAACATTTTTCATCATAGTTTTAGTCGACGAAATCAACACTGGTGTAAATCCCTGCCTTCCTTTAAACCCGCTCTGAAAAGCCACTTACAGGTGGTTGCTACTATTGGTAAAAGAAAACAAAGCCTATATCCTTACCTCCCCCTGACCTTTCTATTTTCTTTTTAATATATTTTCTGCATAGTAGGCCTACTGTGTTTATCCTTTTAGTTGACCTTGTACCAGTGAACTGTATTGTCTGTACCTTTTCCTATGCAAACTTCTAATAAAGTCTTCAATCAATCAATCAGTGCAGATTGGCTAATGGCTAGTACCGTGTGGGTGTATGTGTACTGTGTATGTGTGTGCGCGCGTGCATGCATGCGTGTGTGTGTGTGCATGTGAGTGCGCGTGCTTGCAGTACTTGCGTGCATGCGTGCACTCGCCTTCAGCTCGTTCTTGCAGAAACACAGGGCGTGCCAATAATCAAGATAACCCACACCCTCTCGTGTAATATTGCTTAATTAACATACTTTACCATACAGAATGGACAACATTACATTTTAATCATAAAAAGGGTTCTGCTGCACTTTAACATAATAAAATAATATTCCTTTTACAGACTGAATCCTTAATATTTAAAGGGGAGAACTACCCATTTTCAAAAGAGGAGTTGTGTGGAAATAAGAAAAAGGTCCCTCTTCTCTGTTGCCTAGAACAGTGGTTCTCAACCTGTGGGTCAGGATCCCCATGATTACCTTAATGTGAATCATTAACCAACATAAAGTTTAAGTGAGTGCATCTGCACATTTCTAAAGTGACAATTTAAGGACCTATTAATATCTCTAAAATGACAAATTAAACATTGGCCAAATTGTCAAATATTAGAGGCAGAAATTGTGAAAATAGACAATCTACATTCCGATCTACATGCAACGCTGAGGCGTTGTGAGCATGTAGATCTGCTATTTTCACAATAGAACTGTGTACAAAATGTAATGCCTCAACTCTTAGTGATCGTAACCCTAACCCTAACCCGGGCCGGGTCCCCAGTTAAAATATGATTATTTTGGGGGTTGCGGCCTGAAAAGGTTGAGAACCACTGGCCTAGAACTGAAGGATTGATTTTGGATTTTATTTTGTTCAGTGTGTGGTGTTTGCACTGCTGAGTCACACTGCAAGCTAATGAATAAGGTAAAATAAATAAATAGGCTACATTGAGGTTCACAGGTTTGTTGCCACTGCACAATTTGTAGGCAGCACAGATAGATACAGGGGCACTTTAAGTAATTATGGCTTTATCATTATTTCACAGAGAGCAACTCAAATACTACTGACCTGACCTCCAGCCTGGCATTGATGGCATTGCTGGTCTCTAAATCTTCTACAAAGATGAACTCCAGTGGAAGGACCAATTTGGAATCCTTGAGTGTTATGTTTCCCAGAAGCTTCACTATGTTAGGATCAGTTGCTATACCGCAGATGTCCATGAAACAGAAAACAAAGGATTACCCTCTGGTTTTATATCATGTGTCATTTACCATTAGCACATTCATACAATCATACTCACTTAATACACTTGGCACTTATCGTGGACCATGTATCATCATACTTCTCTTTGTATACCTTTCCAAAGCAGCCTGCTGCAAGAGTCCTGGAGTATGCCGTCTAAAGGATCATGAATGAGATGTAAAAGTTACTTGGCTATTAAAGTATGTAGGCCTACTGTGTTTAAACAATCTGCACTTGTCTTTCAGCAGTGTCTCTTGTAGATTCACCCTGTTAACATTCCTGACAACTGAGAAATAGATGTGCATGTGATAGGAGATCTTAGGTACACAAAACATCATTGAGGTCCACAATCACAACACTAGTAGAGGCAGCTCCACAAATCACGTCCAACCCAGATTTGGCTCCAACAAAGAGTTGAATTTGTTCTCCTGCTATGCGCAAAAATGTGGAATGCCCTACCGACGGCCTTAAAGGAAATCCCTACTTTCCTTTAAAACCGCTTTGAAAAATCACTTGCAGGTGGCTGCAACTTCAAACTGGTAAAAAGACAAAGCATACCCTCACTTCACACTAGGACTAGGTGTGATTTACATTTTTTGCATAGGTAATTTAAATGTTTATCCCATTACAAAGTCAAAATGTGTCATTTTGTATCCACCAGGAGCGATTTCAGAGTAGGACAGTGCCAGAACTTGAGACCCAAGGAGTCAATGGGAGGGGTTCCAGAGGGTCCCCACTCCCCAGCTAAAGTAATTATAGGCCTGGCCTACTATAGGCACCAAATTGGCACTTACAGGAGAGTACACTTGCACAAATGGTTCAATTTAATTTGGCTGTTCTCTAATGCAGGCAATGCTGCAATGCCACCCCTGCACTGAAGATGGCAATAACACACCAATACGCCATACATGTCATTGAAGAAGGCATGGACATAAACACACGTGCAGACCAGACAGAGCACAGGGCTGAGCAGCAGCTAATGTCAACATGGGGAAAAGACAAAGACACAATAAATCGGTTTTCACAAGTCTGTCCAAAAAGCAGAAGAAACATCTGAAAGAATTCGGAGAAGAGCATCCCTTCCATGATGTGTAAGTCGTGCACGCCCCTCGGACATTGTTGGCTAGACTATTATTATTGGTAGCTCAGTGGAGCTAGCCAGCCAAGTAGCCTTGGATCAAGAGTGTAGACTTCTTTTAACGATTCTGATATTATTTTGTGCACACGCAAATGTCACAATCGATCTGATCGGTCTGACATTTGTGCATACCGCTACACAAATGTCAGAATCGACAAAGGTCTTGATCAAAGGCTACAGCCAGCCAAGTAGCCAGGGAAGTGGGAACAGTGCGAACAGGGTGTTACTGACCGAGACCAAGAGTTGCCAATGCCAACAATGAAACTGAATTCTGATTTCTATTTATATGTTTTTTGCAGTGTGAAAGACAGGCCTGAAAGGACTCAAATAATAGACCTGGTGAGTGAGTACTGAGTTCTGTCTGTCATTCAATGTTATGAGTAAAAAAAAAAAAGGATCTCAATGTAAATAAGCCAGTACTGACAATCATGAAACTGTAGCTTTTCCTATGCAAACTTCTAATACATTCTTCAATCAACCAATCAAAGTTGTGGACAGACCTGCAGCTGCAGCTACTGTTTTCAAGAGAAAAATAAACATTTTCATGTTGGTTTATCCAACTATATGAACACCAAGCCAGTATTAGCTGTCCCAACTTGCTGGTTGCCTCTGTGGTTCTGTGTGCTAGTGGTAGTGCTGCAGTAGTAACCACCTAAAGTATTGAGTCTTGTCATTGTGGGCGTCACAGACATATTGTGAAAATACGTGTGCTCATATATATTTTAAATCCAATTTCCATATTCGTATTCAATGAAGTATATATCCTATTTATAGGGCTTATTAAGTGTTTAAAGGTAGCATTGTATATGTGGTGGTGGGGTGGTCACTGGTCAGTCACGTTATAACCCATTTTATACCCCTTTATAACTTGAATTATTTAGCATTTCCAACTGTATATTTAACATCCTATGCATGCCATGTTCTATCAGATACCTTTGTTTTTGTCTTCAAGTACTTGATAACACACAGTGCTTCTCAAACAAAGGGTGTGTGTACAAAGTAAAAGCTGACAGGTGCTGTCTTCCTCTGTGCTGCATGTAGCCAGCTAGCCCTGAACGTTCTGACAGCGACAGAGAGGAGGAAGAGGACGACGAACCAGACCAGAAGACAGCCTATCAGAAGCTGCTTTCAACTCTGGGCGACCCTGCCAGCCATGACCTTAGTGAGGAGGAGGAGGAGAGCACGGACGATGAAGAGGAAGGCGAAGAGCTTCTTGAGGAAGGCAGGTTATTTTCCAGACAGAGTGGAGGCACAGATCATTCTTTAGATGGCATCTAGATGGCATGTTCTTTAGACGGATGCTAGGTTCATTTGTTTAGCTGGCATCCTATAGTATCTATAGTTTCAGTGTACAGATTATTATTTTTTGATATTGTTTAGGCTGATACTAGGTTTTTGGTTTACCTGGCTATGATCCTAGATTACTTAGGCACTACGCTATGCATCTGATGTAAGCGTTGTACCTTGCTTGCTGTTAGTCACTCTGAATAGTCTGCTAAATTGTAGAGATTCAGCTATATTTTCGTCCATGCCTTAATTATCCCTAAACTTCTTTGCCTTTTTTACTATTTTGAAAATAGGCAATCTACATTTACATGTTGTGAGCTTGTGGATCCGCTATTTGAACTATTAAAAAAAAAATCAAAATGGTACAAAAAAAGGCAAAGAAGTTTAGGGATAAGGGGTAAAGCATGGACGAAAATAGAGCCCATAATACCTGTAACGTATAAAACACAACACAACATAATAATAATGCTGCTGTTTAAATCACTGCTCGCCACTAGGAGATGGAGATGAAGACGAGGAAGATGTCGATGACGAAGACGTGACCGAGGGAGCTGGAGGGGAGGTGGAGGAGAAGGAGAAGGAGGGAGTCGGGGAGGAGGGAGTGGGGGAGGTGGGGGAGGAGGAGGTGGCAGGAGGAGACGAGGAGTTCGTCGACAAGGAGAACGAGGCTCAGTTCTGTCTGGAGAACAACGTCTCTGGTGAGGGAGACCAGGAGGAAGACCAGTGCCCTGCTGAGCCAGACCACAGTACAGGTAAAAGTTCACTGCTTCTGACCGTTTTAATGCAGTCTATTAGAATAGAATAATGTCTCTGTCGGGTGGAAACCTCACATGTCCAAAACTGTTACTACTTTTCAGGATTCAAATGATAAAGTACAAGCTCAAAACGTGTCGCTTCTCGCCACGTTTTGAGCTTGTGGATCTGCTACTTTTGAGACTGTTCTGACGCTGTAGTATGATCAAGTAGGGCGTTAATTTTACGAAGAAACACAACAAGTTAGAATATGGAGATACAAGGTTTCTGCCCAACAGCAACGATATGTTATGATTGCTTGCCTTGAATGCATGTTGTTCAATGGAAATGTTTTCCTGTGTGTGTGTGCGTGCGTGTGCGTGTGTGTGTATAGACACTTGGCTGCAGCATGTGGACACAGAACTTAGTGACGATGATGTGATGAAGATCACCTCTGGCACTAAAACCAAGGCTCAGGTCAAGGTAAGGTAAACTGCCTATTAAAACACTACTATTTATAAACTAGTATTTCTGCGACACCTCCTGGAAAAAAGGCTGTAGGAATTGTCTTACTAGCTACTGTAAGTGTCATATTTATTGGACTGACTCACAAAACCATTAAAAAGCTCATAGGGTATTTTTTGTTATTGTTTTTAATGCAAAGGCATCAGTAAAAATATACAAATATAGAAATAAAAGACTGTAGGGATTGTTGAACATGTAATCTTGTATCTGCCAATTATTTCTTTGGGGTATTATTATTTAATTAACAATTTGTTTAAAGCTACAATGCGTACGTTTTATGTCCAAATAGCGAATTCTTGTCTTGTCTTGTCTTGTCTTGTCTTGTCTTGTCTTGTCTTGTCTTGTCTGACAGAAACATTTTATTCATTCAGTAAAAAAGTTCCAGATTGCAGCATTAAACATTGTCTTCCTTCCCGGTGCACACAGTGGCCAAAGCTGGGCGCTCTTCTATGCTCCGTTCCCCTGGAGAAGTTTCCATCCATTGGCCAGCGGACAGACATGGGCCCCCCTGTCTTCCACAAGGCCCTGGAAGGCCGCTGGAAGTCTTTGAACCAGGCGGCGGAGGAGGAGATCAGCCCTCTCCAGATGGAGCTGCTGGCTCTCATGGGCTCCTATAAAGATCTCTACTTCTCAGAGTGCTCCCCCCTCGTCCAGGGCCCTCAGGCGCGCAGTGCCTACTGCCTGCATGCTCTCAACCACGTGCTGAAGGCCAACTCCCGTGTCCTGGCTGACAACGCCCAGCTGAAGAAGGGCCAGGCTAAACCCGGAGCCGCGCCACAGGACGAGCCCAGGGACCAAGGGCTGACCAGACCCAAGGTACTAATCTCCCCAATGTTAACACATTGGCCACCATTATTAAATGCATTCAACTTACTGGTGTGTGTGCGTTGTGGTCGCGAACATCGGCGTGAATGACGGGCACACATGTGATCTTTATCGTGGTGAAATCCAAACCACGACCGAAGCTAACGCTGCCTTGAGTCAATAACATGGCTCCTGTTTACAATGGATCATCTATAGAGTCTGATAGACCTCTATAGATAGGCCTGTTAGGCCGTTTTGACCAAACAAGCTGAATTATACAGGGATTTACAGTGTTTGTAAATGTTTACCAGATTTTACATTTTTAGATTCATTACTAGATGGCTTTGTTTCAATTATTCAGTTGTGATGAGCTTAAAGTGGCACTATGTCACTTGTTTAATGAATAAGATGTAATTATGTCCAACGTGTATGATAGAGTATTTATTAATCTCCCTGCTCTTCTATTGAGACATTTAGATTGTGTCAAAGGTCATGTCTCACCTAGACACAGGATCTGACACAACTTACCTGATGGTCAAGATTACTTTATCCCCTGAGCAAGCTCTATTAGCTCATTAGCTATTAGGTAATTTCAGCACTTGTGCAGGAAACCAGTTTCAAATCCAGGGTAGAAGAGGAAAGTTACAGGGCAGCTTTAACTGTAGATTTAGATTCAGCCTTACTCAACGCGGACCATTCCTATAATTGCTGCGTGGCTGTGACAGGTGCTGATTCTGGTTCCATTCCGTGACGGAGCGCTGCGAGTGGTCCAGACGATCATCAGCTTATTGGAGACACCGGGCAAGAAGATGGACGTCAGCAACAAGAAGAGGTTCAAGGATCAGTTTGGAGATGACGAAGGGGACAAGCCGTCCAACCTGCACAGGCCAGATGACTACCATGCCATCTTCTCTGGCAACGTGGATGATCACTTCAAAATAGGTACGATATACTGAACTACGACAAGTACACACTGAATGACTTCCAGATGCGTTTCTGCCATGTACTCCTTATTATTAACACATTGATCGGCAACATTGTTTTTCGACTTATGTCGTTCCCTGCCACACTTTGAGAGATTTTCACTAACCTTTGAAAAATCATAGAATATTCCACGTTGCTCTGATTTGCTCGCAGGAGCCATCAAAAGATGCGCACGGGTGTCCTGGAGGAAAAGAATCCCTGCCCACTCGCAATGATCCACTCAAAAGATATCCGCTTTCGCGTCGAGCTTGGTCAAGGTCTTCACGTGGCGATCGATGTGTTAATTTGATACATGTTGATGTGTATTTTCAGACATTTAACCAATTAAACTGTAGTAGCTCTGAGGACCCCCTTGGGGTCCCGGCCTCCCTGTCGAAGATGATCTACATTACATTTCTACTGTGCAGTGCTGTGAAAAACGCAAGTGGGTCACAGAGGAAACCCATCCAGTGTAAACTTGTTAACTCATTTAGTGCCTTTCGCGTGATGTCACGCGAAATCCCTTTGATGTCACCAGTGCCGAATGCGCGATGTCACGCGAAAAGTAATATATTACTGTAACGGCGAGTATAAATACTGAGTATATGGCGGAAGCTCCGGAGGCGAAAATCGTCGCTGATTTGTCATCATCACGGCTCCACCAGCACAAAATAGTCATCGCATAACATTGAGGTGGACGGGGGATCTCATCTTAAATGTCCATTATCTCAAAACTACACTTTAGAAGCGAAGATGGAGGCAGATGCTCGCTTATATAACACATATATAAAAGCTCCAATGCAATCCAGCATGGCACCACGTAAACAACCATCGATTCCGGCGCACGACCCGATGACGTCAGACCGGAAGTGATCACCTCGTGGCCTTCTGGCCTTCAAAATAAGATAACGGGAGTGAATGGGGGCGGGGGGGGGCACTCTGGACATTTTAATCCGTTAAAGTCAGAGGCTTTTAATGAGTTAATTGACATTGGAGATTGCAGATTGAAAGCAGATCCACTCAACATCTGTGCAGTGCACAGCTGCCTTTTAGAACAGTGAACCTCCGTAGGCCTATACTTATTTTATTCTTCATCTTCATCTACCTACCTGTGAGACGCTCTTAACTGTCTTGTGTCTCCACCAGGCATATCCATCTTGAAGAGAAGCGTCCGTCTCTTTGCCCCCTTCTACTCGTCAGATATCATCATTGCGTCGCCGCTGGGCCTGCGCACCGTGCTGGGGGCAGAGGGAGAGAGCAAGAGAGACGTGGACTTCCTGTCCTCCATAGAGCTGCTGGTAGTAGACCAGGCAGACGTCTTCCTCATGCAGAACTGGGAGCATGTGTTGGTGAGAAACGTGGCACATATATTTAGTACGCTGTTAGTCCAGATTTGTATTTGGCAGTGAGGATGGGTGCCCCCTGCTGCTCATTCGGTGTATCCATTGAAATGTCTAAACCACAATTAATGTGAATGCGTTTGCAAGGGCCTGTGGTAATTAGTCACCCAGAGGACCATAGCACCTTTCTTTTTAACAATGTCCATAAGAATATTTCACAATAGACCCACAAGACGTTGCAACAAATACTGCCCTTTTACAATAAACAACATTGTAGGGTCAAGAAACAGACCTGCTAATATGAATGAAATGTGTTGCTCACGTTCTGGTCAGTACAACTATTATTCTCATCTACACTTTTCAAAATTGCTATACAACATACAGTATGCCTCACATTGACCCACTCAGAACACTATTCCAGGATTGAGCTGCAAGACGTCCATTCCCAATGCAACAGTGCCAGCTCCTGAGCCACTTGGACACTCCTTTTCCCATGTTTTGAGGTTGGGTTTAGATATAGTTTCTGTGAGGTTAGGTTTAGGCATAGTTTTTGTGACATGAAATGGTAGGGTTAAGTTGCCACTTTGGGCGACACACCAAACAAAGAGGGAGTTCCCTGAGCCACTGCTGGTGTTCACGTTGTGCTCACATTTCTCTGCCCACACACACAGCACGCGATGAATCACATGAACCTGCAGCCACAGGCCTCCCACGGGGTGGACTTCTCCAGGGTGAGGATGTGGAACCTGAACAACTGGGCCAGACACTACAGACAGACCATGGTGTTCACCTCCATCCAGGACCCGCAGATCAACAACCTGCTGTCCAAACACTGTGCTAACTACCGTGGACAGGTAGGAATGGCCCCCACGGTCTGCGTTAGAATTATGGTCAATGTCCAGCAGAAACTTATCTTAACTCCATATTTTAACTTTTAACTTTCATAAATGAATGCACTATATTTGACCATAATACAGATGCTGAAAAAGTTGCAGATCCACAAGCTATTATTGAAATGGAATCCTGAAAAGTAAAAGTAACACTGTTAAAAGTATTGCATTTGTAAAACAGAAAAAAACAAAAAAATCTTCCAGAAGCTTGGCAATTGAAAACATATTTTGCATCACCATTTGGTTTGCATAGGAACACAACATAAAACTAGAATAAATACAGAATCCAAGCTCATTCTACAAAGAAACTTGCAGACATACTTAAATACACTGTACTTGAATTTCAAGTGTCACACTTGTGTAACACTGAGCATGGACCAAATAAAACGGAGAGAATTGTCAGGAGGTCAGAGGTCAGATTGTAGCCAAGCATGGACAATCTGAAGGCTCCAAGTCCATCTCCAGTGACCTTGATGTTCCTTCACTGTGTGCGATCTAGACGATTGTGTGTTGTTTTTTTAAACAAATGCAAGGTTGCCAATACTTTTAGCCACGACTGTTACTGGTTATAGGCACTGACATTCTAATTCTAATGTTTCAAGTGTCCTAAACAGTGTGGATAACAGATGATTCTTTTTTTGAACAGTAGTTTTAATAAATAAATGCGTTACAAATCAAATGTATTGTATTATGTGCTTCTCTCCCAGATTGTCACTAAGAATGTTCCCAGTACTGGTTCCATCTGCCAGG
The DNA here is from genome assembly GCF_963921795.1 of Nannobrachium achirus. Taxonomy (NCBI): domain Eukaryota; kingdom Metazoa; phylum Chordata; class Actinopteri; order Myctophiformes; family Myctophidae; genus Nannobrachium; species Nannobrachium achirus. The sequence continues at coordinate 40,717,312 of NC_137827.1, read as the reverse complement.
TTCTGGTGCAGCTGCCTCACGTGTTCCAGATGTTCTCCTCTGACAGCTTCATGGACCACGATGCCAGGTACAGCCTGATGCTGAACCAGACGCTTCCTTTCTAGTTACCATCAGCCTAAAGTTACAGCTTTGCTGGAGTATTGACTTTTCTTCTGCTAACATATACAGTACACAGAATAAATGTCATTTATTTTCTATGGAACTGACTATTTACACTTCAACTCAAATGGAATAGCTTATGAGACCTTAAAGAGTTTCATGGAATAATCCTTAAAATGTGTATTCTACCATGAATATCTTCTAAAGCAATAAGCTTTATAACCACTAAGGCAGGGGTCTTCAACAGGGGGTCCGGACCCCTAGGGGGTCCTCAGAGTTACTGCAGGGGGTCCTCCAAATCTTTGTTTGATAGAAAACTTTTTTTTTTCTCCATTTTTATATTAACCATTTGAACCACAGTGTCCAAATTCGGAGAACTTTAGCCAAAAATAGCAGATCTACACTGATGATTGTGCTGTCAAACGATGAAACTATATGGAATCCATGAAAAGGTGGGGGTCCCTGCTTCATCTCTCTCTCAGCTAGGGGGTCCTTGGCCTGAACACGTTGAAGACCCCTGCACTAAGGGGTGGTGTAAAATCCTATTATGATACTGCAATACATCTATGAAACAATACAGTCAATACGATAAACAAGACATTGGTACTGTAACACTCATACCTGCTGTCCAGTTGCGTGTTTATTGAGCATTTCACAACGGGACTCGACCATTCAGAATCAAGCCAATGGAACTATCCGTTTTATAAAACGACAGAACTTGGATTTTTGAGTGAACCTTTTTTTTAATTGAATATATTTCTGTGGTTACCCTCCTCTCCCTTGAAGGTTCCAGTTCTTTGTGGACAAGGTTCTGCCCCAGTACAGGGACTCGGTCATGTCCCACACCCTCATCTACATCCCCTCATACTTTGACTACGTTCGGCTGCGCAACTACATGAAGAAACTGGACATGAACTTCACCAGCATCTGCGAGTACTCCAGTAAATCCGAGGTGTCCAGAGCCAGGCATTTCTTCCAGAAGGGAGAGAAGCAGTTCTTGCTCTTCACCGAACGATTCCACTTCTATAAAAGGTCAGGTCACTTTGGTTGTTTGTGTGTTCTCCAGCTTTATTTGCTTTTGGATCTTCAATGAAAAAAAAAATATATATATATCTTAAAATGTTCTAGGTACAGTTTATTGTATTGCTGTTTGACCACTTAACAGGACATGAAACCCAATTGGGTCTCCTGTACAGGTTAGAAACTGCAGAATGGTAAAACATTTGGTGGCGTAAGATTTAGGGCAGTACAGAGCCATAATGGATGTGCAAGCACAGACCGTAAAAGAATGGTCAATACTTGCACACTGGCACACCTAAATCTGACATACCCATAGCTGCGTTGCTTACATCAGTGTCACTGCATAAGGTCTGCCATGCTTTTACCTGAATGTAGTTGGTCTCATATGTCCAAAACCGTTTCAGCATTCTTTTTTTATTGGAGCTTGAAATGAGTCGCTTTCCGCCACGTTTCGATCTTGCAGATCTGCTACTTGTCATACTTAAGTGTGATGCTGTAGTATGATCAAGCAGGGCGTTCATTAAATATATATTATATATATATGAAGGTGAGTGCTTTCTGCCTGACAGCAACGACATGCAGTCCAGCTACATATCATCCTAAAATCCATCTACACGAGGCCATAACAACCGCAGTTTAAACCTTTTTATAAAATTGATGCCATCGTAACACCAGATCTCTTAACGTCTACCACCCTCTCAGATACACCATCAGGGGGATCCAGAACCTGGTCTTCTACGGACTGCCCACCTACCCCCACTTCTACAGCGAGGTGTGCAACATGCTGGCGGCGGGCAGCCAGGGAGGGGAGGCCGGCTGGACCTGCACGGCTCTCTACTCCCGCTACGACGTCCACAAGCTGGCCGCCATCACCGGGGCCCCGAGGGCCGGCCAGATGCTGCACTCCAGCAAGACGGTGCACCTGTTCGTTACCGGCGGCGAGGACAAAGCCTCCTGACCTTCACAACGGGACCAGTTGAACTGAGGCCGTGGTGTGTAAGGCTGTGGTTCTCAAAACTTAAAAACGTCAAGGACTCTGAAGGTACACAAATGGAACCATTCCCTTCATATACGGTCAGAGTAACAGACTAAAGCCCTTTGCACACAGGATAGTTGCGTTTTTTTTCGTTTGTATGAATAAAACACATTGGATTTGGTGTGCAATGCTGTGCGGAATCGGCGCTGCGGATCCCAAAAGGAGTCATAAAAGGAGTGATGAGTTTTTACCGCATGCGACAAGACGCACAAATCGAACTGGGTTCGACCGAGAAAAAAACGCACGGCCGCAGCCACTCGTCGCACGGCTAATTCGGATCCGGTGTGCATGAGGTCGTAGAGAATCTTTGTTTTCTTAAAAAAAAATGGTCTGTTTTATCTGTGCGGATAAACGCACCTGTGTGCAAAGGGCTTTATAAAGGGTCAAATTAGAACCCCATTTTGAGAACCAGTGATTCCCTAATGTTTTAATTTCAAGAACCCCCAGTTTGATACACATTAGGTCTACAGACCTCCATAATTCAGAGAGTGTGCAAATGGAACCAAAGGGACCCATTTGGATCCATTTCTACACTCTCTTGAGTTACAGACCTGTAAGGGTCCATTTAGTTCCCAACTATCAATCATTTAGCTAGCTGGAGGAGCCCCCCTATTTTTTGCTATTTGATGTACAACAACATAGGGTCTAAGTGGTTAGGCTGAGGGATGATTACGTTTATTATGTCATTGAGTTAATGCAATGGTATCTATACTGGTCCTGACAGTCTCCATGAAGCAGAATAACAAAGGGTTGACATCCAGAAAGTGTTATAAGAAAATGCAGTTTAATGCATTGTTGAGTATTTTATAGTGCAGTTGTACAATGACACAAGTGTGTCTGCAGGAGAAGGAACCTCTTTTCCTGCAATTTCATAAAAATGTGGGGTTTGTACAAAGTGATGGAGGTATTGGATATTAGCTTTGTAAATAACTGCCAATGTGATCTGTTTTGTAATACATGGTTTTGTCCACTGAAACCAGTGTCTTACTTAAATTTTTGTATTGATTGATTTTATAACATAAAAGTGCATGGACAGAACAGACAACCAAGCAGACTTAAAAATAACAAAGGAAAAATGGAAGTTAAAAGAAAATAAAAATACACAAATGAAAGGTTGGTGTGTGTCATACAATAAATCAATATTTTGCACGGATTCCCAAAGAGAATCTTAGGGACAAATACTCAAAAAAAACAACAACAATAGATCTGTGTAAGGGATAATGCATTGTGAGCAAATTGGTCATCACAGGGAGGAAAACATCTATGCAGATACCAAAATTAATTGATAAGATTTGGCCCTGCACTGTAGCCAATAGCCATCATAATTAGCTATATTTCTTGTTAGTTTGTCTTTTATGTACTGTTTGGCATTTCAGCTGTTAACAATGATTCAGGTTTCTGTCAGTGCCAAGACATATTAGTACTTTAATGGGGTGTAGTATTAGATTCTTTATTTAACTAAATGGAACAAAACTGGTAGAAAATAATAAACAACATGATGATACTTTAAATACAAAAGTCACACCGGCTTGTTATGAGGTCTTACTAGTTTTACTTATACAGTATGAACCATGCTGATTCAGCATTGAGAGGTCTAAACAATTGTTTCAGTGAAATAGAGGCAACCAGTAAACACCTGCTAAAATCAGAGGTTTTTGTCTGCTGGGGAAACCTCTAATAAAAGCTGCAGGAATGTCGTGAGCTTCTCCAACACGCCAGGGCAGAGCTTGTAATGGATAAAAGGCACATAGACCAGTACTCCACTAAAAATGAATAGAGTCACATACAAGTATTCTATTTGGGGGTCGTCTATGATAGGTGCCAGCACGAGAAAAACTGCTGCAATGACGACCAGTATAGGGAGTATAATTGGAACCTGTGAAGACAAAAAAACAAGACAGTCTCTAATCTATACTTCTCTCTATTGTTTGTCATACATGTAGAATAATAAAAGAGAAAAAAGTCTGCACACCAAATTTGCAGTTCCCAATATAGAGCTTTACAGTAGAGCTCTATATTGGGAACTGCAAATTTGTTGTGCAGACTTTTTTCTCTTTTATTGTTGATTACCTTTAGTCCAGCACCCAGCCTATATGGCATTTGGATGTGCATGATCTTTTGGCTGTTTGTCAGCTTTTTTCTCCACACATGTAGAATAATACATTAACCATCAACAAGACAAATGGTTTAGAGCTCTTAATTTAGGAAAGATTTATCTGGGCTTTGTCCAGGGCTACCATGAGAAACGTCACAGCTTGTCCGCGTCCGTGTACACGTACGTGTCTATGGGTTTGCTAATGTCACTGTGATGTCAGGGGAACCACTCTACCAGAATGGGTTTGCCGCTCTAATATCACGCTCTAGCTTCACTGTGATGTCACACTAACAGAATCCCTTTTATGCCCATATATGGAGTTCCCCTATGTCATCAATATTAATGATGCCCTGTTAGAGAGAGAGATCCCTGTGATGCCAGGGGGAAGAAATCCCTTGGCTTTTATGCCCATATATGGAGATATGGAGATCCCTGTGATGCCAGGGGAACAAATCCCTTCTATGCCCATATATGGAGATCCCTGCTGTCCACATCCCTGATGTGCACATCCCTACATCTGTGATGCCAGGGGAACAAATCCCTTTTATGCCCACCCATATATGGAGATCCCTGATGTCCACATCACTGTGGCGTGACCTCGCCCTGAGGCGTCTTACTAGTGTATTTGTTCCCTAGCATGATCAGTTGACATATAGCCAATTAATCAGCCGGAAGGATTGGAAGACATTTTGGATATTGCAATATCCACGGGTTTCCAACGCCCCATAGTGCATTGCGCAGACGTTGTACCGAGCTTCCGGCGCCGCAGCCGAATGTGATTTACAAGCTCACAACGGGCTGCATCTGCGACGCGACGTGAGCTTGTATGTCTGCTGTTAAACCGGAAGTGTGGTCCAAATAATCTCCAGTAAACTCCCGCGGAAACAGGTGGATAGACAATAGAAATGCCTTTATGTGAGTACACATTCATTATAATTAATATATTAAGTGCTTTCACAGCTAATTATCTGCCATTTAATTTAATATTGATGACACAAGTCCACAAGTGCCTTATTTTTAACACAGTTGTAAATGATGGTAAATATTTGTTGGACTCACCCTGTATGGTCTGGGGAGCTCTGGTTTCTTGATCTTGAGATAAAGGAGTCCAGACAATGTGATTGCATAGAAAAACCAGGCTGTGAAACTGAAAATATCAAAATGGCTGTTTAGACAAAGACAAACATACTGTAACATAAAAAATATATACACATACTAACAAAGTAAAATACATGAATATGTACAGTATTTTGTAGAATATTCAAAAGCCCAAATAATAATTTCTTGTCCTTACCTAAAGAAGTTGACAATACTCTGGAAGTCCCCAGGGATCAATACTAGAAGGGAAACAGTTGTGGTAAAGATGAGAGCTGGAGAAGGAGTCAGTCTATGGACATGGGCCATGGCCAGTATACCTGGCTTTGGGGAAAGGCAAAAGTAAAGTTAGTGAACTATAAAAATGATTATGTGCATACAGTTAATTTATACACATTTAATAATAACAATGTTCTCACATGATAATGACCGTGGTACCGACTATGATACTGATGAGATACTGACCATGATACTGACATTACAGGTTAGAGTCTAAAATCATCACTAGCACTAGTATTGGATGGACAAGTATCATGACAATTCGCTCCTTAGATTGGGAGATATCTTGTGGGCAAGTGGACCTTTTGGCCAAAGGGTGGCACTAGAAGAAGATCCACTGTGTCACAAAGATTTGCGAGTAGGGTTCTTCCTCATCTGCCATTTAGAATTTGAGAATTACTTTGTGCAAGTGGAAATCTTGCCTAATGTTGTGTTGTTGCTATTACACACTGAATATTACTGAATTTCCCCCTTGGGATAATAAAGGTATCTATCTAGCTATGTCAAAAGCCTGAGGCCCACCAAAATGACTAGTGTTCTCCTCGCATGAACAGAAAATGCCATGGCAAGCAGTTTTTAAGATGTTGTTTTGTAAGTCTGACCATGTGTCCTTCCCTCGCTGCGACGAAGCACACACGACCACCGCTGAAGAATGTCCCATTCAGAGAACCAAACGCAGATAATGCTGCAGCCACTGACATGATCCAGCCCCAGCTCCCTAGGACTTTATTCCTGTTAAAAAGAACAGTGCAGTGTGTGGAAAAATATCCAATACCATTGATTCTATCCTTTCCGATACGGATTCCGAAAACCCATAACTTGCGTATCGCTTGATACACAGTATCGATCTGATAACAGTGTGTAATTTAGAGAAGAAATCAAGTTCCTGCCCACCACCATGGAGGTTGTGGGTTAAAATCCACTGAATTTGTTAATGTGTTTTATAATACAAATCTAAATCTTTTTTTATTTTATTTTTATAATTGAATTTAATATTTTCTTCAGAGATGTAGTCGAGTAAAAGTATTGAAAATTGGACATAATGCAGTGATTTTTCGGCCTTGTTCACCGTAAGTCGAATATTCGCTTATTTTGTTTTATTATTATTTTTTGATCTCTTGATCGCAACTGTCACTACTAGAACGATAATTGCTCGTTTTTATTGGATGAAAAAATATATTTCCTGTCGAATATTCGACTATTCAAATACTTTGAGATCGAATAATTCAAATACTAATAATCACTATTCGTGAATGCCCTACTGTAGGGGTCTTCAACAGGGGGTCCGGGACCCCTAGGGTGTCGCCAGAGTTACTACAGGGGGTCCTCCAAATCTTTGTGTGATAGGAAAAAAAAATCTCCTTTTTTTATTAACTACTTGAACACTATCATCCATATTCTGAGAACTTTGGCCAAAAATAGCAGATCTACAAGCTCACAACTTTGTGAGCTTGTAGATCAGCTATATGGAATCTATGAATAGGTTGTGGGGGTCCCTGCTTCATCTCTCTCTCAACCAAGGGGTCCTTGGCCTGAAAACGTTGAAGACCCCTGCCCTACTGCTTACCCCCAGGTGACCGCTACAGCACTGGAGGACATCAGCTCCCTGGGCGTCAGCACTGTCAGGTAGCTCACATTCACCAGGAGATACAATACTGTCACCATGGGAACCGCTATTAGAACAGCTCTGGGAAGGTTCACCTAATTGATACAAAAAGAAGCCACAACTGTAGTTAGTTTAATATTCTCATGAAGATATATATACGGTACACGCAACAACACACCCCTTTTAGATGGATACATTTACTGTAATACATGTTTTGTCTTAGGAATGCAACAAATACAAAAACATATTACTGAACTCAAGTCTCCATGGTGTGACTAAACAATAGGGGGGGAAAAAGTCATTTTGGGGGTGAACTACTCTAGTAATTAACATATAATTAGAACGACAAGGAAAGGAAAAAAAGAATAATCAGAGAATCAAAGAATAGCAGCAGTATCAAGACATTTTGACCTTTGGTCCTGGTTCATGAGGTGCTTGGAGGGGTACCGTGTGCAAGGTTTTTATGTTAACTTATAAACATCTAGGCCTACATGTATCTGTGCCAAATAGATTACATCAGTTTTACAATATGATTTAACGACAGTGATGGAAGAAGTGCTCACATTTGTTACTTAAAGGGATATTTCAGTTTCAAACACATTTGGGGTAATTTTAACTACTACTAATCTACTCAGGCTTTCGTGAGCACCCCAGAAAATTATATACATAGGCTATACAAAGTATACATAATAAAAGTAACTACAGTTTCCAAATAATTGTCGTTAAGTAAAAAGTACAATGTTCGCCTGATGCAGTTGAGCAGAAATAAAATTATTGAAAATTGGAAATAGTTAAGTACTCAAAACTGTACTATACTGTACTTAGTAACTTTACACCACTGGTTATTTTTGGCTGTATAGTCTTACCTCTGGTCTCTTCAACTCTTCCACCACATAGTTCAAGTTGTACCAGCCAGCATAGGACCAGAGTCCCTGATAGAAAGCCATCCCTAATGTGCTTACACTCAACTGAGTGCCGTCGAAAGAATGTTCTATGTTCAAATTCTGCGATATCATCTCTGTACTCTGCGCAAGCCTGACAATCCCTCCGACAATAATTATGATCAATCCAAACACTTTAGCCACCAAGAACACCACTTGCATTCTGATGGCAACGCGCACATTCAAGACATTGACTGTGGATACAACAAGTATTGCTCCGACTGCGGTGCACTTCACTATCATTTCAGGTGGTTGGCAGCCCGGGTAAAAGGGTGCCATGACATATTCTGCAAAGCTTAGAGCTACCGCTGCGATGCCTGCCGGCCTCACAACCAGCAGGAAGGTGAATACCGCAAAGAAGGCAGGACACGGGCCATAGATCCGCAATATGTAGATGAAATCCCCACCAGATTCAGAGATGATTGTCCCGATCTCTGCGTAAGAGAGCGCTGCCAACATAGTTACAATGCCACAGAAAGCCCAGACCAATAAGCTTGCTCCCGGGCTTCCTACGTACAACAGGACAAACTGTGGAGACATGAATATACCAGATCCTATCATGGTTCCTGCAACCAGAGAGATACCACCAGGTAACCCCAATGACCGCTTCATTCTCAGCCTCTCGGGTTGTTTGTCAGCCATGGTGGACAGAAAGCACCCGTGTTCCAGTGGCACCGAACGTTGGCGAGAGCTGTCGAATAACTCAAAAGAAATGCAGACTTGTTTGTGGAATTGCGGCTGGCAGATCAGATAATGCCATTGGCAAAAGATGAAACAAGATAATGATTAAATCTGTCACAAGGTACGAGTTAATATTAACTTTACACAATTGTTTGTTGTATTGTTAGTTAAAGATTGATAAATTATCTCATATACAGCATATAGTATGACAGTGTCAAGACAAGACACAAGATAGTTTTATTGCCACACAACCAGGCTCGTGGTATTTAGTTTCAGTACAGATGTTGTTGCAGCGCTGACATAACAAGGAACAGGACATTAATACATTTAGACATTTACACCCTTACCACTTCCAAGTACATAAATGTACAAAATACAAGACCAACAGACTGCTCTGACTGTAGCAATTGTTTTGTATTCCATTATTTTACTCTATTATTTGGACACCATGCAAGTTATTATGCAGGGGAGTTCAGAACTAACACTGACAATAGTTGTAAGTATTCAGTGAGAATTCTAATGTCTCAAGCCGGTCACTAACCACTAAGATATCATATGAGTTAATATGACTGCATCCATCCAGTATGTCTACAGCATATGAATAGCAAATGCAGAATTTCCTACCTCTGGATTTTTCAGCTCCTCTGTTACATAAAACAGAGTATTCCATCCATCATAGGACCACAGGCCCTGGTAAAAGGCGATCCCAATTGTACTGACACCAACATTCGTTCCCTCAAAGGAATCCTCAAAGTTGTCTGTGTGGCCTTTGAAAAGCATCACTATGCCTCCCAGTATAATCACTGCCAGTGACAGCAACTTGATCCCCATGCAAAACACTTGGATGAACGTGGCCAAACGGACGTTTAGACAGTTAATGATGGTCAGCAACATGATGGCTCCTGCAGCCACACACTTCACCACCAGCACTGAGGGAGGGCAGCCACTATAAAAAGGTGCCACGACATATTCGGCAAAGCTCAGTGCTATTCCCGTGGCACTGGCGGGCCTCATGACAATAATGAAGCTTAGCACGAACATGAAGGCGACCACTTTCCCTGAAGTGCGCAGTAAGTAGATGTAATCCCCTCCAGATTCGGGGATGACGGTGCCTAGCTCAACGTAGCAGAGGGCACCCCCTATGGCAATCAGTCCACAGCAGGCCCAGATCACAAGGCTGGCCCCGGGGCTGCCAATGGTCGACAGCACAGTCTGGGGGGATATGAAGATTCCTGATCCCATCATGGTGCCGGCAATGAATGACACAGCTCCAATAATCCCCACTTCTCTCTTAAGGTTGAGTTTCTGTGTGCCATGGTCCATTCTGCAACTGTTGGCTGCCGTAAACTCAAAAGTCTTCTAATTCTGCACACCTGTGATCCAGTCTGTCCGGTGAAAAGGAATAATTATTTAGCCTGTTAATTATTGCAATATTGACACTTAGGCTACGAGTGTGCAGGACATGCGGCAGTAGTTAAATACTTCAGATCACTTCAGTCTCAGTGAAGAGAAGTGTCAACTTTAGTCTAGATTCCTTCAAGGTCCAACACAAGGGAAAAACATGCTCCAGGGACCATAGAATATCAGCCAACTTCTTGAGCCAACTGACCCTTGAACACAAGCCTCCCTCTTGTTCTTTAACGTTAGACCAGATTGTAAAACTGTTGTTATACCTATGCAATTTTATTACCCAAAGTTGAGTGAAATGTGATCGACTCCTACACCTTGTTTAGCTCTAAAGATGATTTATCAATTGAGATTTCATAAACATAAAATGACAAACATTGACCAAATTGTCAAATATTAGAGGCAGAAGTTGTGAAAATAGCCGATCTACATGCTCACATGTAGATCTGCTATTTTCACAATAGAAGCGTGATATCTACAAAATGTAATGCCTCAACTCTTAGTGCTTATCAGCGTGAGGGGTCCCCAGTTAAAATATGATTATGTTGGGGGTTGTGACCTGAAAAGGTTGAGAACCACTGCAATAAACCACCAATAGAAACTGTATTTATGGGTTTAAAAAACACTTGTTTTCAATAAAACAGGCCATTTCTTTGCAATCTCCAATCTCCATATGTTCACCCTATAATTAAAATAATATAATAAACAAATATTAGTTTGTCTCAATCTAGCTTAAAGCGACATGCTTTTCCCATTACCAGATGTTTATGACTAGATCAGGGGTCTTCAAAATGTTCAGGCCAAGGACCCCTTAGTTGAGGGAGAGATTAAGCAGGGACCCCCACAACCTTTTCATAGATTCCATATAGTTTAATCATTTTACGTCACGATCATCAGTGTATTTTGGATTCATGTCAATTTGTGTTTTAACCATTTGAACTGTCAATAGTTAATAAACGTGACCTTTCACTCTGTACTGGACCCCTTTGAAGACCCCTGGACTGGACAAGATTTGGTTTCAAAGCACCATCTAGTGGCTAATGTAAGTCTGTAATTTAAAATACTAAAGTTAGCCCTGTTCCTAATGGTTGTACAAAGTTAGGGAACTACACTGATCATTGTGCATCTGTGTTTTCCTCAGTTTTGGCAACACACACACACACACACACACACACACACACACACACACACACACACACACACACACCCTCCCCCTTCCCTAGCTCTCCTGCTCACTCATGATGCACCTGACCCTCCAGACTTATAATTCGTTGCACGCCGAAATTCACCAGTCACATAGTGGTCTTATGTGAATTTATGGATGTAGTATGATTATGTAGCAGGCTAGAGCAGTGATTCTCAAACTTCTTCCGGGTCAAGGACCCACAAATTGACACTTATTAGCCCGCGGACCCCCATTTGAAAAGATATGCCAGAGACCCTCGTAAGAGAAGATTTTTACAGCTAACAGTTTCTCAACCATTTTAATTTCAAGGATCCCCAGTTTGACATGCATTAGGCTACAGACCCCCATTTAGCCCAATGGTATTTCTATCTCTGAGACCCCAATCTATATTGTAAAATCTATGTTAATTTAACTCAAGAGAGTGTACAAATGCAACCCATTTGTACACTCTCTGGGTCGGGATCATCACGACATCACCTCTTGTCTTTCTATTTACCTCTGGGCGTTTCAACTCCTCTGTCACATAGTTCAGATTGTTCCATCCATCATAGGACCACAGTCCCTGGTAGAAAGCGATGCCAATTGGACTGATGCCCACGTTTGTGCCAGCGAAGGAGTCCTCAAAGTTGTCGACGTGTCCCCTGATAAGCATCACCACGCCTCCTACGACGATTACCACGAGACCCAGGACCTTGGCAATCATGAAAAACACTTGCACGGACATGGCGAAGCGCACGTTCAAGCAGTTCACCGTGGCCAGCACGACGATCGCGGCCGCGGCCACGCACTTGACCACCTGTACGGGAGGGGTGCAGCCCGGATAGAAAGGGGCCACCGTGTACTCGGCGAAGCTCAGCGCGATGCCGGCGACGCTGGCGGGTCGCACGAACACCACGGAGCTGAAGATCAGCATGAAGGCAGGGACTGCGCCCGACGTCCTGAGGATGTAGATGTACTCTCCTCCGGACTCGCGAATAACGGTACCCAGCTCCGCGTAACAGAGCGAGGCCAGGACGGCCAGCAGTCCGCAGCACGCCCAGATCACCAGGCTGGCGCCGGGGCTGCCGATGTTGAACAGCACGGTCTGGGGAGACATGAAAATGCCCGATCCGATCATCGTCCCCGCGATGAGGGACACGGCTCCCACCACCCCCACTTCGCGTTTCAGTTGGAGCTTCTCCGTCTTCTTGCTATTGCCGTCCATTGTTGTCACAGTTAAAATACACGCCTGTACACACACACACACACGCCTTTAGCTCCTCCTGGCCAAGAATGTGCATGAAATCTGCTGTCCAAAAGTCAGTTCGTAAAAGAAAAAAGTTAATAATTATACATGTGGTGAATCTTGAATTGAGCAACGCTGTCAGTGAAACAAAAAAAAGGCCCTAAAAGTGTCATAAGGCCACCCAACTGTTATATAAAGCACTTCATTAAGTAGGCAATAAAACCTGCTCAAGCGACACTTGAACTTGTCTGCAGTGCACTCCGCACACAGGACAGTGTTGTTACTCAAATGTGGTTAGAAGTATGGTAGCCTACCCCTAGGGGGACTTTGGGGTATTATAAAATATAAGATGGTGTATGATGAGATAAGGATTGATTGATATCAATATAAAATTAAATTTTAATGTTAGACACCACTTTCAGTTTTAAAAGTGTCAAGGTTATTTTGTTTTGATCTAATAACTAATCCACGTGATGAGATGTCTCCACTCCAGGTCTGTACAAAGATGTTGACCAGGGAAATGATATCTCAATAAATGTCAGACTGCCCAGGACATTGGATAACGCCAAGACATATCTGGCATTTGTCCTTCTTGCTACTGGGCCCAACGACACGAAAACATCTGATATCCCTTGTTATGTTATAATTGTCCAATCAGAATGTGACTAATGTATTCTGTAAATCCATATATCTGTGAAGTTATGTTTTGTATAGTCAGAAGGCACTATGGGTGAATTTGCTATACTGTACGTTGAACTCTGAACTATTCTTTCAATACAAACTAACAGAAAAACTGACTTGCACTGGTGTGTGGTCTCCTTTCTTGTGTCTTCAATCATTATGGGATATTCTTTGACTCTGAATGACTGTGATTTTACTCTGTGGGTGGAAACTGAGTCTTCTGTGAAAGGATGACTTTCTAAAGGAATTACAAATATGGGAATTAAATTAAAAACCCATCAGTGTATACAGGTAATTGCGGTCGCAGTTACTATCAAAACCTCCACCGGCTGTCTGTCAGTCAGTCTGTCTGTCTGTCTGTCTGTCTGTCTGTCACGTCACGTCACACTTTCCCCCTGCTCATATCTCCGCAACCGTTGCCCCGACCCAAGCCAAATTTTGCACACACTCCTTGCCTGCCAAACCACAACCACAAACCACAACCCATCATTCTCACATGACCCTCTTCTAGCGCCACCATGAGGCCGGTTCTTGCTAAACACATTTATGGACACAGCTCCTACAGATCTTGCCCTAAAATCACGCAAATCGATATCAACATGGATCTGTCCCATTTAGCGCCCCCTTCAGGCTGATTTTTTAAAACACATTTTTGGACACTACTCCTACACATGTTGCCCTAAAATCACGCAAATCGATACACAGTATGTCTACACTCATCTCATCAACATGGATCTGTCCCATTTAGCGCCCCCTTCAGGCCGATTTTTTAAAACACATTTTTGGACACTGCTCCTACATATTTTGTCCTAAAATCACACAAATCGGTACACAGTATGTCTACACTCATCTCATCAACATGGATCTGTCCCATATAGTGCCACCATCAGGCCAATTTTTTCAAACACATTTTTGGACACTGCTCCTACACATTTTGCCCTAAAATCACGCTACTACCTGATGGTCGCGTATCTCCCGATTAGGGAGTCTTACTGTGGTGACTAATGTAAGTGCTAATGTAGCCTGTGTGTTAGACAGTTTGACTCTTTGGAATCTTGAAGCCCCTATCGGCCTGATTCTATATTGATCAAACTTCAGACAAGATTTGGAGCAACAACGCCACACATCTGACAGCTGTATCTACATTCTGGGCGAACTAACATTCTGGGCCCTTTTCGACTACATTACCATTGTACAGTGTGGTGAGTGACCATATACAGTACAGATACAGTACAATGTTACACATTCTCTGTTACCGATAAAATATGTATGCTTTAAGTTATGTCAATTATATTTTATTATGTGTTCATTGTGTTACCATGAGTGATGGGTAGGCCTAAATGCAGGAGAGAGCACGCTCCAAGCAGGGACGGACTAACCCCGCGACGCGAGGGTTAGTCTTAATGTTTTGAAGTGTTTTTTTCCTCCTATTTCTATTATTCTAGCCTTGAAAAAAAGGAAATGTTAAATAAGAGACATGTGCCAAAAGAGTCTGAGAGGTGGTATAGTGGTCTAAGGATTAGTTATTTGGTGCCATGTTCAAATCCCAGTCTTCCCAGAGTTCAATGATCCATTACTTTAGAATTTTCTATGAGAACATATACATGGGTGGCTCAAAATGTGTTTATGAATGGATTGGGCAGAATGGGCACTTACACATTTAGGGATATGGTCTGTTGGAAAAGCTCTTGACTCATCATCAGAGGGTTATGGGATCAAATCCCAGCATTAGACTCTCTGCAAATGACTATGATGGCTTGATTGTTCTCTCCTTTAAAAGGCCATTGTCATTAACAATGCATTGGGCACTTAAAGTTAAATATTTCAAAAACAAGCATGCATATCCATAGTAAGGTGGATTTTTTGAGTAGTTGACTCCACCCCTTTCCCTTGATGGGAAAAGCATGCTTCTATGTTTCCAGGGGCATTTTAAGTGTTTGTGTCATTTCCATGTGTATGCCATTGCCTCGGCAAGCTGACTGACACGTCGGAATTTGATGTCAGTATTTGATCCTAAACCCTAACCCCAGCTGCTAGGGCGCTAGGTTAGGATTGAGCTCCCTCCCTCACCCAGATTGTGTAGAAATGAAGAACGTCTTGTCATTGTAATGAATTGATTATTCAAAGTGTAACTGAATTAACTCAATACATGATTAACTCCATTGGATATATCATATGTGATTTTATCAATTAAACTGAAATTGGAATGATGTATCTACTTTAATTCTGTCCTTGAAATTAAACTTAAAGGACCACTTCACCTTTGGGACAAATGGATCGTATTATGTCTTGCTATTTATTGTGGGCTCGCCTAAAGGCGAGCACACGTATGTTATCTTCATTATTTATTTCTATACTAGTCAGTATCCTAAAACTTTGGCGCGCTTCATCTCTTAAACGCTTACACCTTTCAACACCATTCAAATTTTTATGTGTTCAGCTTACTGAGGACAAGTGTGCGTGTATTTTTCTTTTTGAAATGTTTTGTAGTATAAATATAAAAAAATAAAAATGTTTAACTTTAAGCACCCAATGCATTTCCAATGGGTCCCCAGAGTGGAGAGAAGGATAATAGACCCATGTTTATGTTAAGGCGCTGTGGCTGCAGTGTTCACACTTCAGATATGCTATCTATATCATTGCGTTCACACAGGTCTGCTCTCTGATTTGATCCAAATGTCTAAGCTGTGTGATGTATAAAACTATAGTTATAGTTAAAACTATAAATAAATGTCCCTCTCCACTCTACTGATTACACAGCTGTGATCAAGAATCAAGTCCGGGCGATGGGATGTAAATCCCATAGCCATATATCCTAGAGCCCGCAGGGACAGTCAGCCATATTAGTGGTTGTTGTTGGTTGTCAGGGAGATATCAAAACCAATGCATTTCCAAGTCAGATCCACAAACACAATAAAAGCCATGCTCCACTCCTCAGTCTGGAGTGGCCACATAGAAGAACGCCTTGGTTATAGACATAGTGGAGGACATATGTGATCTGGGATTGTTAGCCTACAGTATATGCACTCAATATACTCCACTACAGTTGGAGTCCATTTGACAGTTGCTGGTTCCCAAACACAGAATCAAAAATGTAGATCTAGAACACATATAATATGTACAGTACAGTAAGGTTCAGTAGAGTACAGTAAAAGTACAGTAAGGTTCAGTAGAGTACAGTAAAGTACAGTAAGGTACAGAAAGGTACAGTACAGAAAGGTACAGTAGAGTACAGTACAGTAAGGTACAGTAAAGTACAATACAGTACAGTAAGGTACAGTAGAGTACAGTAAAGTACAATAAAGTACAGTAAAGTAGAATAAAGTACAGTAAGGTACAGTGGAGTACAGTAAAGTACAGTAGAGTACAGTAAAGTACAGTATAGTAAGGTACAGTAGAGTACAGTACAGTAAGGTACAGTACGGTACAGTAGAGTACAGTATAGTATAGTACAGTAAGGTACAGTACAGTACAGTAAGGTACAGTAGAGTACAGTACAGTAAGGTACAGTAGAGTACAGTAAAGTACAGTAAGTTACAGTAGAATACAGTAAAGTACAGTACAGTAGAGTACAGTAAAGTACAGTAAGTTACAGTACAGTACAGTACAGTACAGTACAGTACAGTACAGTAAGGTGCAGTACAGTATAGTAAGGTACAGTACAATACTGTAAGGTACTGTACCTTACAGTACCTTAAAGTATCCTATTTGTTGGGTTGGAACCGAGCCCACACTGTTTCGAAGGAACAGTATTTCTAGTTGATCTTACAATCTGAAGACCGTGGGTTCAAAACCACCAGGTGTGTTTTTCAAGTTTGAACCTGCTTTACCACAAGCAAAACCATTTGTTGTTTATTTTATCTTTCTTTATTTCCTGGATTTTTTATGCAGGGTTTAAGATACAGGGCTTGCAATCAGGATGATTGATTATTTTATTTTTCTTCTCCATCCTTGCCTAGTTCTTTTAGCTTTATGTAATCTTGAAAGAAAACATATTATTACTTCCAGCGGTGCAGTGGTAAGATCTCTGACTGGCAACCCATAGGGTTCTGGTTCAACTTCTGCAAAGAGTTCTGTCTAATTTTTATCTTACTCTTGCACCTTTATCTGACCCTTTAGTAGAAATCTGCGAGCGATCAAGATCTGTGCAAACATTCATGGAGTAGTGGTTAAGGTGAAGGACATGTGACTAGAAGGCTACCAGTTCAAACCTGGCAAGGATGTTGATCAATATTTAAACCGAAACCTGTAACTAATGTTCACTTAAAATTGTGCCGTTGGTCCAGTGGTAAATAGAGCTTACAACTTTAAAGTCCTTGGTTCAAAACCAGCATAGATATCTGCCATCTTTTACATTACTCATGCACCTTTATCTGACCAGAATGTCATATTTTTGGTTTGATGCATTTACATTTATCTAATCTTTAGACTAACAGTGAAGAACACACAAGAAAACATTAAAAGTACGAAGTACAGTTGGTGCAGTGGTAAAGACAGAGCTTACAACTTTAAAGTCCTTGGTTCAAACCCAGCATAGATATCTGCTGTCTATTACATTACTCATGCACCGTTATCTGATCTTTTAGTGAAAAACATGCAAGAGTGACTATAAAGTGTTAACCTGGATGGGGTAGTGGTTATAAAACAGGAATGGTAACTAGGAGGTTGTTAGTTCAATCCCAGCAGGGATCTTTAGTTTAGTTTTACCTGCCTCTTTTACCCTTGTCTAATCTTTTAATAGAGAACTTGTAATAGAGCATAACAGTAATCCATGGTGGAGTAGTGGTTAAGTTACAGCTCTTCCAATCCAAAGGTCATGGGTTCAAACCACCAGGTGTATTTTTCAAGTTTGAACGGCATTACCACAAACAAAACCATTTGTTGTTTCTTTCTTTATTTCCTCTTTTTATTTGGCTTTTTGATGCAGTGGATAATGAGGATGTTCTTGACTTGAAACCAGCAAGAACATTTCCCATATTTTGTCTGGTGCTAGTAACTTAATGTTTCATTTAAAACTGCAGAATTTAACAAGTTACATGTTAGATTCAGTAGTTTAGTGGTTAGGCTACAGCCATTGTATGTGAAGGCTTGTGGGTTCAAGACCAGCATGGAATTTTCGCCATCTTTATCTAGTTATTTTAGCTTCATGTAATCTTGAAAGAAAACACATTATTACTTCCAGTGGTGCAGTGGTAAGATCCCTGACTGGCAACCCATAGGGTTCTGGTTTGACTCCAGCAAAGAGTTCTGCCAAATTTTTATCTTACTCTTGCACATTTACCTAACCTTTTACTGAAAATGTGCAAGAGAACAAAATCTAAGCAAATATTCATGGAGTAGTGGTTAAAGTGAAGGCTTTGAGGCCAGAAGGTTATTAGTTCAAACCTGGCAAGGATCTTGCTCAAAGTTTTATCCTATTCTTTTAACTAATCTTCACTTGAAATTGTGCAAGAGAACCTTTCCTTGAAGAGCCACGGTGGTGCAGTGGAATAGATACAGTGCCAACAAGCAGAAGGTTCCTAGTTCAAACCTAGTATAGGGATTTTTCAAAGTTTTACCTGGCTTGTACCTTTACCTCTAATGTTTCACTTAAAAGCATGCAAGAGAACTGATTTAGTAAGAACCACCATGGTGAAGTGGTTAAGAAAATTGCCTCAGAGTTCAAAGGCTGTGAGTTCAAACCTCACCAATGGTGAAGGAAAAGTGCGAAAGATGGCACAAGGGAAAATCCTGAAAAATTGTAAAATGAAAATTCCCAAAATGCAAAACCGAAAGATGGAAAAAGACAGTAAACATCAGCATATAAGGTGCACTACAAATTCCCAAAATGCAAAACCGAAAGATGGAAAAAGACAGTAAACATCTGCATATAAGGTGCACTACACTAACGAGATTCCGAAAGCAACGGCTCACGATGGGCGGAAATGCACGGAGACAGCAACGGCTCAAAATGGGCGGTGACAGCAACACCACGACTCAAGGTTGGCGGAGATGCGTGGAGATAGCAACGGCTCGAGATGTGCAGAGACAGGAACGCGTCGAGATGTGCAAAGATTGGTGGAGACAGCAACGCCTCAAGGTGTGCGGAGACAGCAACGGCAAGAGATGCACGGAGATGAAAAGAGGCGAAGAAGAGGAAAAAGCAACCAAAACTTTTTTTAATTTTATTTACATTTTAAGCCCCTCCCCACCTGAGGGAGTCTTCTTATGGACAAAATGACGAGTTCTATGCTTTACCTTTCCACCACCGGGTCATACACACTTTGAAATGTTTTAGGTCATATTTAAAGTCGAAGCAACATATGGCAGGTCAAAACATACACATATTTAAATATTCGCATATTTAATGTAGTGTTCTGATTTTTCCATCATAAAGCATACATTTTGGTATTTACATTAAAATAATTAATGGCTATAAAGTTTCAGGTGGTGTCGTACTACACCCAGTCATGGCATGCAGCATATCACATTAATGAACAATTATAAGCTGAGACACATAGTTATCAACTGCTATCAACTGATTCTCTGCAGCATTCTGCCTGTTTGACTTGAAACCTACATAAAATAGATTCCAACCACTTGAATTCCATGTTTTTGTTACAACATAAAAACCTCACCTCAACCATTAATAAAGGCTATGCGCATGCATAAAGTGAATGGCAAATTGAGTGGCCAATCGAGTGTCAATGTGAATGGCAAAGTGAGTTTAACATTGTTTAATGTCATTTAATGCAATTAGATAGGACTTTTCTTTTTGGATGTATGGGCTGTCAAGGCCAGAAAGTAGTTTTTGCTACTCAATAGGTGTTCCCGCATAACTTCCGGTTATGATGATGATGTCACGCACATATAATACCCTCTATATAGTAATAATACTGTAATAATACTATCAAAAACATGAACCTAACTAACCCTATGTCGTCAAAAAACACGACAAGGTGGGTTTTGATTTAATTTCTTTATTGACACAAATGTATATTAATAAACTCTTATCAAAAGTATTTCCATTGAGAGGTGTGTGTGTGTGTGTGTGTGTGTGTGTGTGTGTGTGTGTGTGTGTGTGTGTGTGTGTGTGTGTGTGTGTGTGTGTGTGTGTGTTCTCTCTGTTGGGAGGAGAGCAGATATAATTATTACAGGAAAACAAAATCAATAATACATTAATTAATAACATTTCCAATTAACCATTTAATTAAAATAACATTAACAATATGGGCGTATAGAACCCGTTTTTAATGTCCCAAATGGTGTTGTTTTGTGGTGTTGAGGGCAGTTCACACTGAGCACTATAAAATACAATGGTGAACCATATAGTCATAGTTATAGTGTGAATGGCCCTTTGATGTTAGGGTGGTGTTAACAGTTAGGATATATTTGTATGGTGTGTGGGTTAAATTCCTACCCTCTGGTAACACGCTGGTCTAGTAGAGAAGGTGGAGTTCTTCTGAGCATCATGATCCTGATCCACTTCCTCAACAGTGGATCCACCCTGCAGGTCAAACACAAAGGTCATTAACTGATGCAAAATTATATCTATACTCCATCCGAGCACACATTTTATAGTATAATTACTCAGGATTCCTTGTTCCGTGTTGTCTCAATCTGAAGGGGACAAAGTAGCCTTTCTTTCACATTTATAATCAGTGACCTACTGCTATTTGCTATACAGAGAACACTCACAGCCATGGTTTTCCTTTGTTTTAGTAAAATAGTCTGATAACAACAAAATGATGCACAATTTGGGGCAAAAATAAAGCAATCATGTATTCCCCATAAACCATGGGCTGCCCGGCCGTGCATGCCATGTTACTGAGAGATGTCCTACTGGTAGACAACCATAATCTGAAGGTTTGGAGCGCCATGTTACTGAGAGATAGCCTACTGGTAGACAACCATAATCTGAAGGTTTGGAGCGCCATGTTACTGAGAGATAGCCTACTGGTAGACAACCATAATCTGAAGGTTTGGAGCGCCATGTTACTGAGAGATAGCCTACTGGTAGACAACCATAATCTGAAGGTTTGGAGCGCCATGTTACTGAGAGATAGCCTACTGGTAAGGAGACAACCATAATCTGAAGGTTTGGAGCGCCATGTTACTGAGAGATAGCCTACTGGTAAGGAGACAACCATAATCTGAAGGTTTGGAGTGCCATGTTACTGAGAGATAGCCTACTGGTAAGGAGACAACCATAATCTGAAGGTTTGGAGCGCCGGGTTTTATCATTAACACATAACTCCATATAGGCCACATTTCACTGTAGGCCATAAATTGAACCAACATGGCTGACGGCCAGCCCTCTGATTGGCTGCTGCCCCGTTTGGCTTTCGTCGGAAGCTATGGTCGGAAGCCCTCGGCCTCCTATAGATTTGACAGGGGGAGTTCTCCGTATGAATAGCACAAAAAGTGGCCTTTCTCGTATTCTATGTACGAAATGCAATGTGTCAATTTGTGCTATTTGTACGAAAATAAAAGAGAGAAGGTTGCGTTGAATACCTCACGGTCCAAGAAAAGAAGGGGAAATGAAGCAGCGCTGCGCGGTGCCGCTTCCCACTCCGCAAAAGGCTCGAGTCTCACTCTCGCAGATCGGCAATATCTGAATGAAGATTTTAATTGCTTGTCATTGTAACTTGGAAATAAAATCGGCGTGCATGTCTATGATAGTAGTGAGACTCGTGAGAGCCGGCTATAAGCTTTTATAAAATGTTATGTTTTTACAGGGATTATTTTTTAGTGTGTTAAATATATATTTTGGAGTGGATACATGAGTCAGATAGTTAGACATATTGCTGCCCCGCATGTCTACAATGGAATAAGTAGTCCATGGGCCATACGAGATGTCGGTATCGGAAAGCTGGAAAAGGTTATCATGCATTTTTGAAAAGCTCTATGTAGATTATATTTTGGTATGATAACCCTTTCTGAGACACAGCTAAATTGGTGTTATCAGCCACTGGAGTTGGTGTCCCATTAACTTTACATTACTGGAAAAAATAATCTGCTTTAAGTAGCATATGAGGGGTCAAAATAGGGGTATTTCATGATTCTGAATCCATTGCAAGCATCCGTTTTGCGCGAAAAACATTCCTTGGGCTAAAACGGCCCCCACAAAAGTGTAAAAAGTGATGACTCATCACTTTTCATCACTAAAACATGGTCTTGTGGGGTCAATCTTAGCCCAAGGAATGTTTTTGTTGATAAATGTCGAGACTTGCCTAAATCTCGGTGTATGCCAAAATTTTGATCTGCACCACGTTGATAAATGAGGGCCACAGTGTGAAGTGAGCTGTGCTATTTATGAGCTAATTCTCATTAAGTGTCCCGCAAAGCTTGGCCAATGTGACCCTGGGCTGGGCGTACAACACACATTGAGCGCTTTGTACCAAGATGTAGGCCAGATGTAGGCCACGCTTCAGAGCCCAGACAAAGCTAGATGTTGGAGCTTAGCTCCTTCCAGGAGTAAGCTTATAAACAACATCTGTCCCATCTGCACTGGGGCTGCCTGTAACGCTACACCACTGATAAATAACATCCCAATCAAACAATAGATTAAAACCTACATCAGTGACATTACAATAAAGGCATTTAGCAGACGAGTGCATCTCTCCATTCCGACATGTCTCCTTTCCGACATGTGACATGTCTCCATTCCAAGTAACCCTATCTCTTACCCTAACCCTAACCCTTAACCTCTATATCAGGGGTGGGCAACTTTGATGATTGCGGCGGCCACTATATTTCCACCTTCACTCCAGAGGGCCACATTGTATTTTGCTACGTCCTACTTTGTCATCCTACTAACTTGTACTGCGATGCGTTTGAGCTTGTAGATCTGCTATTTTTGCTTCTTTTGAATTGGAATCCTGAATTATTATTTGTTCTTTTTTAATTGGAATCCTGAAATGTAACAATTTGATTTAATTTCAAACGCATTTAGTTATATACTCATGTTAACTTTATGAACCTAAATACAAATAGGTTGGACAAAAAAAAATACATTTTAATACTACTATAGCCTACTAGTCATTAAGCTACTAATATAGACTGACGGAATTAAAGCAGGTCATGTTTGGAATTATAACAGTTGAAATCGAGTGCATCTCTCCACTCCGACATGTCTCCTTTCCGACATGTCTCCATTCCGACACTAACCCTATCTCTAACCCTAACCCTAAACCGAACCCCCATGGGAGTGTCGCCACTCCGACAATAAGAAGTCAATTTCGGAGTGGCGACATGTCGGAATGGAGAGAGCCTCCCTTTGAAATCAATAATATATCAGTATTCCAGTATTAACCTGCGGGCCGCATTAAGTGAAGGTGGGGGCCGCATGTGGCCCCCGGGCCGCCAGTTGCCCATGTATGCTCTATATGGAAGTGTTGCCACTCCGACAATAAGAAGTCACTTTCAGAATGTCGGAATGGAGAGCGCCCCGCTTAGCAGACAATCCTCCATCCAGAGCGACTTACATTAACCAAGGTAGGCCTACAGTTATAGAATGCAGAGAGATAGTGTAGTGCCTCAATAAACAATAGGATCACATAGAGACAGTGTTAGTGCTTCAGTAAACTATATGATCACATACTGCTGAGGGGGTCACAAACAATATAGGAACCCTTTTTGTTTATTTAATTTTTTACATTAACCACTTAATAACCTAACCAGCATCACTATTCTAGTGCAAACATTCGCCAAAAATAGCCAATTTACAAGCTCACAACACGTCGCAGTGATTTTGTGAAGAGGGGAAAACCAATGTCATAACCAATACAAGTAGCCAAAGGTCATGTTAAATGTCTGAAAATACACATGAACATGAATCCAACACAACAATGATGATGACAGTGCTGTCATTGTCAAACAAGTCTATGAAATCCATCAGAAGGTTTGATCTGCACACTGAAGCTATGGGATAGCAGGTAAACAATGAACCTAGCATCAGTCTGAGTGAATAACACAAGAATGAACAGCATATGTACAGTACAGTACATCTGCATGGCCGTCATATCTAGGTCAGTCACTAACATCAATCCAGCACAATGTGGAAGGGACACGCTCTCTTCTCCTCCAGGCTAGTTTGTTAGTCCAGTGGTTCTCACCCGCGACACCCAAAATAATCATATTTGAACTGGAGACCCCCCACCCTGACAAGCACTTGGACTTGCAGGAGTTGAGGCATTACATTTAGTTTGACTCGGTTCCACAGATATTAAATATTGGGAAAATAGCTGATCGACAAGCTCAAAACGCTGCGAGGGATTGTGAGCTTGTAGATCGGACAAAAAAAGGCTTTGTCTTTTTTTTTACCTCCTCCAAAAACATGTGGGGAGTCTGGGGACCCCCCTGGGGGTCCTGACCCACAGTTTGAGAACCACTGTGTTAGTGGAGCAGCCACAGCCCACTCTGTAGTCACTAATGTCAGCTGGTTATGATGGAAACACTGAGAATGAAGTGTTACGGGTAGGGGTGTGCGATATCGAAAAATACAATATCACAATATTCTTCCAAGCTGTATCACAATACACAATCTCATTAGTGTGGGTGCCCAACAGGGCAACACATTATAGTCCTGGGGAAACTTTATAAACTTCTAGGGTAATGTTTTCTATATAACTTTTCTCTCTCTCTTTTTTTTTTTTTTCTTTTTTTTTAATAAGTTAAGGGGAGACCTTGACATTTTAAAGTTTGAGAACTACTGATTTAGACCAAAATGTAGGTTTAAATGCATTCTGAGGAATTAAGGGTCTGAACCTTACAATGTTACTGAGCAGTGGTTCCCAAACTGGGTGCCGGGACCCCCAGCCGGGTCCCCAAATGTTGTTTTCTCACTCAACAGTAAACAAACCGACATAAAAAGTGTATACAGTAGTATCTGCACATTACTTGAGTTAAAATGTAATGACTTTAAGGCCTTTTAAATACTAAATTGACCAAATATTACATGAGAAAGAGGCAGCCTTCCACCACCACGGAGGTTATGGGTTTGAATCCACCGAGGTGCATCCGGCTGCGCGTCTACATGAACATAACGGGCCTGTGTTCGGTGGAGAGAAGCCAGGCGGGGAGGAGGGTGATAATGTTCACTGCATGTGCTCCTATGGGAGGGGGGAGGGGGGCATCTGTCAGCGTGGAGTATTAGGTGGGAGGAGTAGGATGAAAGCTCTGCCTCTAGTTATCAACTGGCATAATACAAGTGAGCCTGTAGATCGGCTATTTTCTCAATATTTATCTATGGAACCGAGTCAAACTAAATGTAATGTCTACAATTCCAAGTGCTTGTCAGGGTGGTGGGGCCCCAGTTGATTATTTGAGGTTTGCAGCCTGAGAAGTTAGGGCACGCTTGACATCTGCAATGTGTGCCTTGAATGTTGTTGGAACGGAAGTCACCAGAGATGGAAACAGAGAGATCCTGCATGGGGCAGGACTTACCTTGGAAGAAGAGAAGCTCAGTCTTGTCTGGGTTCAGCTTGAGGTGGTGAGAAAAAAACATCCACTGTGAGATGTCAGCCAGACATGTAGTGACGTCCTCTTCAACCTGAGTGGTAGAGGAGTGGAGAGAGAAACGGTTATGGCAACTAATTGTGACCGTAGAAATGCTGCAGCTTGTCTCCGTCTGTCTGTCTGTCTGTCTGTGTCAGTCAGTCAGTACACATTTTTACAGTCTATGGGTTGGTTCCCTTGTCACTGTGACATCAAAGGTTATCACAGGTGACATCAGCTATGTAAAAGCCCAGAATCCCTTTTATGCCCTATGAATATCATGTCATCGATCACAAATGAGAGAAAGGGGAAGACGGAGAAGGAGATCAGCCGGAGAATCGGAGCAGCAGGATTGGTTTTGCAGTCGCTAAATCGCACTGTGGTGAAGAAAAAAGAGTTGAGCCGGAAGGCAAAGCTCTCTGTCTACCGAGCAATCTTCGTTCCTACTCTCACCTATGGTCATGAAGAGTGGGTCATGACCGAAAGTATAAGGTCACGGGTGCAAGTGGCTGAAATGGGTTTCCTCAGAAGGGTGGCTGGTATCTCCCTTAGAGATAGGGTGAGAAGTTCAGTCACCCGAGAGAGACTTGGAGTAGAACCGCTGCTCCTACACTTGGAAAGTAGTCAGCTTAGGTGGTTCGGGCATTTAGTATGGATGCCCCCCGAGCGCCTTCCTAGGAAGGTCCTCGATGCGCGCCACTGGGAAAAGACCCCGTGGCAGACCAAAGACCAGATGGAGGGATTATATCTCCAAACTGGCCTCTGTATACTCCCTGCGGGAGTGGGAAGTTGCTCGGGATAAGGAAATCTGGAGGTCTCAGTTGGAACTGTTACCCCTGCGACCCGATTCCGGATAAGCGGTTGAAGATGGATGGATGGATGGATGATGTCATCAGTCCCAGGCCATAACTGGCCCAAGAGCCTGCTTTACTCTGATTTACACCCCACCTTATTATTAAGCCCGTATATGGATTAATAAAGGATAAATGATGCCCTGTTAGGGTACCCCCTTATGCCCATATATGGTGACTCCAGGCATCAAACTCATACCCTGCTAGGCTTTACTAATTAACATATGTTTTATGCCCATATATGGAGATCCCTGTCCCAATGTCATCAATATTAAGGACATATCTAGGAATGCCCATATTTGGTAATGCCCATATATGGGCATGTTTAGACAACATTGTTGACTATCATGCAGGGGTCTCCAAATATGGGTAACTGGTCCGATATACATCACTGGCCAGATGGCCAAGAATTGGTGCGACCTTGAGGTCGCATGTTGCCCTGAGGCGTCTTACTAGTATGAAAACCTGCAGATCATGTGAGTGTGTGCATGCGTCAGTCAGTCCGTCACGCTCCATATGTGGCCAAGACAGTCCCTTTTATGCCCATATACAGTATGGAGGCCCCTGATGTCATCAATATTAGGCCCATATATGGGAATTGGGAATGCCCATATATGGACATATTGTGTCAGTCTCTGTTGTTTCAGCACAACCTCACTTCTCGCCCTTAGGGCGTCTTACTGGTAATAAGGAGTAAAATTTATATCAGATTCAGTTTAACCATTATGACATTTTACTTGATGATTGATTGTCATACAAATAATTGCACAACAATTTAATGTAATTTGTCCTTTGAACATTGGAAGGAATATATCAATTATAGGCCATATTTAATAATGTTATAGTCAAAATTAAAAGTATTGGAAATAGCCGATCTACAAGCTCACAACGGGTCGCATTGCGATGCATTGTGAGCTTATAGATCAGATATACATAGCTTTTTTTGCAACATGGAGAC
Organism: Nannobrachium achirus; assembly: GCF_963921795.1. Classification (NCBI taxonomy): domain Eukaryota; kingdom Metazoa; phylum Chordata; class Actinopteri; order Myctophiformes; family Myctophidae; genus Nannobrachium; species Nannobrachium achirus. The sequence continues at coordinate 40,689,675 of NC_137827.1, read as the reverse complement.
AATTATGATGGCGATTATATCATAATTGTGACATCTGACATGCCTATCAGACATTTCAACCAACCAATAGTAACAAAACAATACCATCAAACTGACTGACTGCTGTAAAGCAGTATCATACATGTAAGAAAGAAGTAGTGAATTTCAAAAAATGATTCTAACATGAAGGACACATCCAGTCCAAAGGAACATTTATTTGTGTACAGTTAGATTCACAAACTACATTTGTTTTTGTCCTGATTGCTTGTTGGTGCTGATTTCAAATCCTCAATGAAAGTATTGTCTTTGCTCACAGTTCCTCTGAACTGAAAACTTTAGACAGACTGCTGCCTGCAAGCAGTAACCCAGCAAGATGAGTTTGGGTGAGCTGGAGAACACACAGTACTTAGGCCTACTTACTGACTGACTGACTGACTGACTGACTGACTGACTGTATACTGTACCTCTGGTGTAGCCGCAAATTGCAACACTAGATTTTTTTATACTCGGATGAATCTAGGGTTGCAATACCTCCCATAGGCAGCCAATGCATCAAAACAGTTTTTTGCTATCTGATTGTATTAAACGGTATCAAATTCACCAATATTGGGGCTGTATGAAAAGCTTGGAGTATCCTCTTTCTATCTGCAAAGTGTTTGTTTCATAAAACTCCACCGTAGACATGTTAGGAGCTACTTTCTATCAAGAAATTGGCTTCAGGTGATTATTTTTTCTAAGTGCTGGAGTTTGGAAGCGCTTGTGGGAAGTCACTCAGCGGTCCTGTGACCACCTGGTTCTAAATGTCACATAATGCAGGAGGCAGCGGAACGCTGCGTAATAGAAGACGAGCGCTAAGTTCAACACTTAGAAAATAAACCATGTCTGCTTGGATTTCTTGACAGAAAATAAATCATAACAATTCTACGGTGGATTTTTCAGAAACAAACACTTTGCAGATAGCAAGAGTAAATTCCAAGCTTTCCATAGAGCCACAATATTGGTGAGTTTGACGTTGTTTAATACAATCAGATAGCAAAAAACTGTTTTGATGCATTGGTTGCCTATGGGAGGTATTGCAACCCTAGATTCATCCGAGTATAAAACAATCTAGTGTTGCAATTTGCGGCTACCTCTGGTGTGCAGTAACAAGTCCTGATCACCTCTATGGCAACAGCTTTGGTACTATCCAAATCACCAGAACGCTGTTAAAGGTCCCTACAGTGTCCTAGATTGGCTGTGATAGATATTCCTTTAATTTATGTATTTCATATACAGTATAAAGCCATAGTTCACTCCTATGACCCCCCTGTGTCGGTGACATTGTAAAATGTAAGTATGTAATAATATCACAGCCATTCTAGAGTTGAAGTTGTCAGATAGCGTACTCACTCAGAAACCTGTTGAAATGTCTCCCAGACGCTCTTCTCCTCCAGGATAGTGTTAGACCTGCCTTAGTCCATCTGGTAGTTATTAATCAGCTGTCAGCTGGTTATGGTAGAAATACTGAGTGAAAACCCAGCTCCAAACACACTAACATGCCGATATCCACACTGGTATTTATTATCCCTGGCCTGCTTCATTTGGTGACAACATTTACCAGATTATTGAATTCATAAACATCACAGTTTCAATAGTTTCTCTCACTGTCAAATTGTTTTCTTCCTCCTGCTTCTTTTAGCCCCACCCACTCTTGTACCTGCTAGGTTGTCTATAGTTGATTGACACCTGGATACCCAATGACATTGCTTACATGATCTTGGTATAAATTTAACACATATCTGACCAAGTAGCTGTGTGTCTGCCCCCTAGTGGACCTAGTGCTTTAGACAACTGGTTAGTGCAGCTGTCAGTGAAATGACAAACAACCTCTTGTCTTTGATGTGATGTTTGATGTTCTCAAGGTTAAGAGATCAAACACTCTGACACCATTTAAAGTGTCATTAATATGAATAATAATAATACTAGTAGATTGGAATGTAACAGGGAGGCTAAAATATCCTGCGCTCCATTTATGTTAGTAAATCATTATGCTCATCTGCAATTTGTTGGGCTTGAGTTTAAGCATATACTGTATTTAACTCCCATCCACACCCTTTGTTACTTATTCTGGACAGTATTTTTCATTGTTCCAATAATAATAAACATTTGAATTTGTCTACTCCCATGACCCATGTTGATAAGAAAAAAAAACATAACAAATATCTGTTTAAGGTAGATTTATAATAAATAAAAAAATATCAGATTCATTTGTGATTAATCATGATTAACTATGGACAATCATGCCATTATTCAGATTAAATATTGTAATCGATTGACAGTCCTAGTTCAAAATAAAAGCTATATTTACAAAGTGTAAATATATAATGGTCATTAGAAGCAAACAGATAAAGATGTAAGCGGTCAGAAACCAGGAGAATATAAAAGGACTTTATTGTAGCAAAAGTTCAAACATCAGAGTTTTAAAAAGCAACACATCATAACAACAACATCCCATAATAAATGTAGCTACTGATCATGAGTCAATCAGCACACTCGAAAGCCCATACGAAGCATATTTACAATGTCTAAATATAATCATCATTACATTGTATAATACAAGCAGTGGTGGACAGTTACTACAGTACTGAACTGAAGTGGGAGCAATCAGGGGGTTCAGAGTCTTGCTCAAGGACACTTCAACTCTGGGGAAGCCCGGGATCGAACAAGCAACCCTTCTGTGTCACATCAAGATTGGAATCTGATTTGCTTAAATTAGTCTAAATGCAGACAGGTCACATGTAGGTCACATGAAATCTGATTTTAGAAGTTTCATATTATGTGACTTGGCTCGTTAGATCAGGTTAGTGCATTCAGACTGAGACACATCTTTAGAAATCAGATTTGAAACCACCTCTGGATGTGGTTTCTAGAAATCAGATTTCATGTGACCTTCATGTGACCTGTCTGCATTTAGACAAATTTAAGCAAATCAGATTCCAATCTTGATGTGACAGAGATCTGATTCAGGCTAGATTTCGGTGGCAGTGTAAATCAGGCCTAAGGTATATATTAATGACATAGTTCAAAGTTGAAAATGAGTGGTATTCCCCTTTGAGTTGGTTTCCTGTTGCATGACAAAGCAGAAACATGTCTTCCTGTTGCATGATAGAGCAGAGGAGAAAAGAAGGTGTGAGGACTGCTCTGATCTTTTCAATCACTGACAGTAAAACTGGTTCATCTAACTGTGCGGAAGTGAGTTCAGAAGTCTGTCAACTACAGTACCTATGTTCTGTTCGGGAGACAAAATTACTCAGTCCAGATGACCTCTGTTAATGGCAAGTAACTTAGCAAAGTTTACAATGCTAGGGTGTTGTTGTTATTGTGTGTACTGTATGTGCAATCTAATAGTAATCTAATTCTTGGTATGTGAAGGGGCTGGAGTGCAAATTAGATGTTTTCTAGTATCTTTCCATATTAGCAGCCCATGTGTCCTCTGATAACAAACTGAGGATTACATTGCAGGATTAGACAGAAAATCACTTGCCTGCCTGCTGATTCATTCTACACCTCTAAATGTACGGTATTTGAATTTCAGAGTTCCAAATTCGTCTGTTGGTGCTGCTGATATGGACCTTGAATGCTAAGGTAAAACCCACCCACACTCTCCCTCTCTCTCTTGCATCATGCACTTGATTACATGCTATTTTTTAGATTCTGTACAGAACAGCTAAGCTATTATCACAATAGCATAGAGAACAAAAACAACAACAAAATCCCCACTGTCAGTATTGAACGATACTAGTATACACCTGATACACACTATCAGGTGTATCAATAGTCAGATATAACAATATCCGTGCAGGACGTCAGAGTCAGTATCCATACGGTACTGTCCTCAGAATACCCCAGAGTTATTAGTCTATTGACTGAGCAGAGAGTCAGTGTGACTGTATAACCTGGCTATTGGCATAAAGGACAGACCAAGTATATCATACTTCCTCCGGGGAAGTTGAATCTGTCTATCTGAGGAGGTGAAGGGGTTTGCACTGCTTCCAGTTTCCTCAGTGTCCTCACCTCCGCCACACCGACCATTTTAGCACAGAAGACGGAGCCAGCCTTCTTTACAAGCTTCTTTAGTCTGTTTGTGTCCCTAGGTTAACATACAGTAGCTGTGACCCCCCCAGCAGTGTTGGGCAGTAACACGTTACAAAGTAATATTTAACTGTAATATTATACTCTTTTATCTTTTCCAAGTAGATTAGTAGTATAGTATGGTATTACAATTGCCAAAAGAGTAATATTAACTGATCCAAGTAACATTGCATTACTGTGTTTCAACGAATGCAGTTTTTGACAGATACTGTAAGCTCTCGCTCTACTTTACATCGTTCATCTATGACTGTCAGTCCAGCTGAGTAGGGATCCCATTCAAGTACCATAGTAGGACGTTGGTTGTCACATGCAAAAAAATAATTCCACAAGTTATCAACATGTGATGCGATGCATTGTTAGCTTTTGGAACTGTTGTAAGTATGGCGTACAAGCAGGTCATGGGCAGGTCCGTGGCAGTACTCCGTGCTCCATGTCTGTGGCTCAAAAAGATAAAGGAGGCTGAAAATGAGGAAGACGACAGACATTGGAAGACTTGGAAGTATTATAATTATTTTGAGTTTTTGTTAGTCAATGATACAAACATTGTTGTCTATTGTAAAAGCAAATCGCTTTCAACCACAATCAATATCTAATTTGTTGAAACATCTCCATTGATTCTCCAGACCTGCTCATCTCAAGAGAATGTCACCAATAAGGAGAATGCCACCACTCAGGACTATTGTGATTACTCTATGGATTCTGACATGAACACCACAAAATGTGTGAAAGGCTCCAACTGCACATTTCGATCCTGGTTCATACCCGCCTTCTGTTACATAATCTGCTTCCTGGGACTAAAAGGGAACATACTTGCTATCCTGTTTTGTATATATTCTCGTATATTCCACCACGAAAAGAGGAGGATATTTGCAAAGTATGGACTCAACCTGTCCTTGGCAGACCTTTTATTTTCCATGTGTCTCCCCTTTTGGGCAGCAAACTCTGTATCAGACTGGGTATTTGGCCAGGAGGTTTGCAAAGCCATGTACACCATTTACAGGTTAAGCTTTTACAGCAGCATGATGTGGATGTCCTTCATCAGCATGTATAAATCTCTCCTTTTTGTCAAAATGTCAAAAATCAATTTCAAAATCAATTTATTCAAGTCCCTGGGCTGCAAGTTGTTACCCATTTTCATCTGGATCATGGCGCTCGTCTTCTCTGCACCAGAGATAATGTACACCACCTTCAACAACCAGACTTGCTTGCCCTACGCTGGCAGCTCTAAACCACTTCATGCAGCATACGGCATACAGATGAGCCAGTTCGTCTTGGGTTTCGCCATACCGCTACTGATCATGGGCTTCTGTTACTTTACCATTTCAAAAGCGGCACACGAATGCAGGTTCAACATTTCTGTATTTAAACTTGCGAAAAAGTTTGCATTTGTGGAGGTAGCAGTTTTTCTTCTAAGCCAGGTGCCCTACAATGTGGTTCTACTTTTGGCCACACTGGACATTGGGGGAATCGTGGACTTCAAACATGAAAATAACTTATTTTGTGCCATTGACATTACCCAGTGTGTGGCCTTCTTGAGGTGCTGCCTGAACCCTGTTGTGTATATCTTCATTAGACAGACATTCCATAATGATCTACGGAAGTTACTGAGGGCCTGGGGCTGCTGTGGTAGGAGACAGAGCTCAGCAGAGGCCAGGGTTTACATGAACCAGATGCAGTATAAGGACACCCGTGGTAGGAGACAGACCGCAGAATTCACCACTCTGTACAAGGACACCTGTAGTACGAGACAGAACCCGGAAGAAACCTGGGTCAGCATGAGTCAGGAGCAGTTCATGGCAGAATTCACCACTCTGTACAAGGACACCTGTGGTACGAGACAGAGCTCAGCAGAGGCCAGTGTCTGCATGAACCAGGAGCAGTTGGACATCTATGGTAGGAAACCGAGCTCAGTGGCCACACTGAGCCTTTCTCTCCCTAAAACCTATTATTAACAGCACTGACTATACAGAACCGTCTTACACAAACAGGGCTTGGCGATGTTTATTACAATTATTGTAGATCGGCTATTTCCTTTGAATTTTTGCGAGTTTTCAATCTGTTTTTAATAGTGAAAATTAAATAAATAAATAAATAAAAGAAAATAAATAAACAAGAAAAGGTCTCCGCCAGGTCGGGTTGCCTACGCATTACCCAGGGCCCACAACCTTTAGAAGGCAGTAAATTGGAACGGAATATAAACACGTGTGTACGGGTGTGTGTAATATATAAAAGTTAGCTGGAGTCGCAGATAATTCTCCAATTCCCTTTTATTTGCCAGGGCTGGAGTTGCTTCCTGACTGCCCTCTAGCTGATGCTGATTGGAGGGAGATGAAAGAGGCATCATCTAATCCTCAGAGCTTTGATGTTCAGATGATGTCATCACTGTTCAAATACAGGGCAGACCTGGATATTGCCAAGTAAGCAGAGAAGTGTGTGTGTGTGTGTGTGTGTGTGTGTGTGTGTGTGTGTGTGTGTGTGTGTGTGTGTGTGTGTGTGTGTGTGTGTGTGCGTGCGTGCGTGCGTGCGTGCGTGCGTGCGTGCGTGCGTGCGTGCGTGCGTGCGTGCGTGCGTGCGTGCGTGCGTGCGTGCGTGCGTGCGTGCGTGCGTGCGTGCGTGCGTGCGTGCGTGCGTGCGTGCGTGCGTGTGTAAACGTATCCATGAATGTGTGCAGATACAGTACGTGTTTTCATCTCCTTTTGTGAGCATTCAAACAAATATGCACCTAAACTACAGAACAACATTTTGCAGATAATTCTCCAGCCCTGTCTGTTTAATTATTAGGTCCCTGCTGACGTTTGTTGTCAACGAGACAGATACTCTGTCCTACGAGTTGTTGCTGTGCTACCTGAAGACCTGTGTGAAGGGCGGCCATGACAATGAGGTCTCCGACGTGTATGAGATCATGTGCTCGCGTTTTCCATCACTGGAAACGGCTGCCTCCTCCCTGTTCATCAAGTCCTTCAGCAAGACAGAGAGGTGGAGGGAGGCCCTCACCATCCTGCAGAATATTAACAAGGTTGACAGACTGATCTTAGATCATCATCATCATCTAATTTACTTAATTATAATGTATTTAATCACAGTCCTCAACCTGTCATATGTGTCTTTGGGACATTGTATACATTGCCTTCCCTTATTGGACAAAGCAAATTGTCAGCTTCATGGATTGGCGTCACGTCACGTTTGTGCCATTAAGCCCCTGATTGGCCCAAAGGTTCCCCTTTAGGCATCCTAACTAGCTGGCAGAAGTAACATGTGCTATAACATAGCAGCGCCACCTGCTAGTGAAAGAGAAAGAAAATATGCAGTATAGTTTATTGCGACCGTAGGTCGCACTTACTACAGAAAGCTGCTCGAGGTGTCCGTCCGTCCGTCCGTCCGTCCGTCCGTCACACACGTCACACGTCACACTTTTGCCCTGCTCATATCTCCGCAACCGTTGCCCCGATCCATGCCAGATTTTGCACACACACTCCTTACCTGCCAAACTACAACCTCCAAGGACCCCCGGAGCTCCAGGGACCCCCAGCTCCCTCGGGGACCCCCAAGTGTAAAAAATGAGCACATGTGCAAAAACTACCAAATGACCACCCCAACGGGGCTGCTCACGGGGCATTCCCGGGGACCACCCACTCCTGGTGCTCCAGAACGGATGCAAAAGTGGTGGCGCCCCCAGTGGAGGACCCCCTGCCACTGCAGCTCACATAAAATGCCGTAACTCGGGCTAGGAGCGACCGGGAGAGCCGGGGCCGGTACCTATTCGTCCGCCTTGGCGGCGCGGAGACCCCACCCCTCATTTCTCACATGGCCCTCTAGCGCCACCATGAGGCCGATTCAGATTTTGCCCTAAAATCACGAAAATCACTACACAGTATGTCTACACTCATGTCATCAACATGGATCAGGAAGATTTTGGAAAAACACATTTTTGCTCTATTTGTGGAGATAAGTGACCTACGGTCGCTTATCTCCCGATTAGGGAGTCTTACTGGTTTATGATACTGTATGTACATATTGGGGGTCACTGTATAGTAACAATTCATATCTTTGCATGGATATGAAACACACATACCATACACACCTACTTTGATACCATTTGATGTGCAAGCGCCGATTGTAATCAGTTTGTAGCAACAATTTTGCTTCCCCCGAAAGGGAAGCATTTTAGTTGATTCTGGTTGGGGAAGCAAAATGGCACACTTAGGAGAAATGCCAAAACATGTGCAATATCAGCTCCCGGTTTCAATGTCAACAACCCAACAGGTCTCCCTCCCATCGCCTCGCACCTACAGCGAAGTCATCACCGGAGCCGTTGTGCATGGTGATTCAGCCACGGCCTGGGCACTTTACGACGAGCTTACCAACAAGGGACTCAGTCCACACCCGGACACCTGGGAAGTGCTGTTCAGGGAAGGACTGAGGGAGGCGGAACAGGAAGGGAGTGAGGGACCAGGCAGCGTTTCTCAGCCTGAGCAGCAGGAGAGGCTTCTGGGCATTCTGCACAACATGAGAAACAACCAGGTGTATCCGCAGCAGAGACTAGTCAATGCCATTAAAACCTGGTTTGAAAGGTAAGACTGCTGAGTAAGCCTATAGGAGTATAGGCGAATGCCCAAGCAGGGGGTAATCTCGCTTTTGCGAACGCCCATCATTTCGACCGGAGGGTTAGCGACTTATTCCACGGAGGTTAAGGTTAGGGTGAGGGTTAGAGTCGGGTGTCGAAAAGATGAACGTAGTAACAGCGACACGCTCCCCCCAAGCAGAACTCATATGATTCACTCAACTACAATGTTCATTTAACTCAGAGTGTATAAATGGAACCAAATGTGAGGCTGTGATTTTCTGTCTTACATCACTGTTGCAGTAATGCTTGAATTAACTTTCCATGATTTCTCATAAATCCTCCCTATCTCTCACACGCTATCTCTCTCATCTTCTCTCTCCAGTCTTCCTGGGCAGAAATGGAAAGGAAGATGGCCCACCATCACCACCAAGTAAAAATATTATGTTCACTCTTTTACTGCACTGTTTGTGTGTATGTCTATGTTTATCTGGCTGTTTGTATGTTTATGTGCGTCTCTGTCTGTGTGTTTGATTTCATACATCTCACGTATTTGTTCATTTTCATTCTGTGTGGAATAGTGGTGTGTGCAGATGTTGTGGGTCTGTGCTAGAGTCCATTCAACTTACTACTGAGGAGTACCAACGACTGAAAGACGTACTAATGACTAACATCATCCAAGGAAAAGATGTCTTCAAGAAGAAGACTACACCTGAGGTATGCACGCACACACACACACACACACACACACACACACACACACACACACACACACACACACACACACACACACACACACACACACACACACACACACACACACACACACACACAGGTTTTGGACAAAGAAAATGTAGGAGTGTATTAAAAAGTGTGTTTTGATTAACAAATGGTGGAAAGTATAGTGAGACAGAAATGGACATGGCCTTTGTCTGTGTGTCTGTGCCATCAGTCTCCCATCATTCTCTCTCTCTCTCTCTCGCTCTAGGAGTTTAATAGGTTCAAGGAATTTGTGAAGCAGAAGCCAGCATTTAGCGTGGTCATAGATGGACTGACTGTGGCCAATATTACAACGAAAGGCAAGCAGTTTGTTCCACGCCCTGTTCAAAATGATCTCCCCATTTTTAATTTGGAGGAAGTCACAGAAAACGAGGTGACAAACATTGTCAGATCACTAAAAGCATCCAAAGCTAAAGATGCACATGGGCTTGACACAAACTTTCTTAAAACAAATATTGACTCTCTGGTGGCACCAATCACACATCTGGTAAATCTGTCCATAAGGAAATGCACTGTCCCAACTCAGTGGAAAGCTGCTGTTATAACACCTATATTCAAATCTGGCTCAAAAACGGACATATCAAACTATAGACCCATAAGCATCTTACCTGTTATATCAAAAGTGGCTGAAAAGTGGATTGTAAAGTCTATTGTTAAACATCTAGACAAAGGCTACACCCCTCTGCATCCTATGCAGTTTGGGTTTCGAGCCTTCCACTCCACTGAGTCAGCAAATTGCTTATTCATTGAAAAGTTAAAGTGTGCTTTGAACAAAGCCCCATGCGCAATGGCAGTATTTTTGGACTTCAAGAAAGCATTTGACTCTGTCAGCCATCAGGTCCTCTTGTCCAAACTAACACATTTCAACTTGTCCCCAGAGGCCATCAAATGGTTTACATCATACCTATCAAATAGAGAACAGTGTGTTAGTATAAATGGCATCAAGTCTCCTTATCACACTTGCTCGGTTGGTGTCCCCCAGGGATCAATAGTAGGACCAATTCTGTTTTCTCTGTTTATAAACGATCTACCTGATGTATGTAAAGATGTACATATTCAGATGTACGCAGATGATGCGGTTATACTGACTCATGGAAAGAGCTATGCAGAGGTGTCAACGGTTTTAACTTCTGTTCTGACCAGCGTTCAGGACTGGCTTACAGACTCATGCCTGCTCCTGAATGCAAAAAAGACGGTCTGCATGGCTTTTTCCAAAAGACCAGTTGTGATGGAATCATCAAATGTGTTTCTGGGTGGAGAGGAACTTGAACTTGTGTCAGAGTTCAAGTGCCTCGGGGTCATGTTAGACTCAACCCTAACCTTTAAAAAACATGTAAAAAAGGTTACAAACACAATCAAGTTCAACCTTCAGAACTTTAAACAAATCACACCTTTTTTGGCAGTTAGTGCTGCTAAATCGTATCTCCAATGCATGATCCTATCACACATTGAGTACTGTTTCACAAACTGGTCTTGCGCAGGTATAACGACTCTCAAACCCATTGAACAGCTATATAAGAGTGCGCTTAAGGTATTCGATAGGAAACCCCACTCATATCACCATTGTAATATTCTTCAGAGGTACCGTTTTTTGAGTTTCGCTAATTTTAAGGTTTTTAAACAGGTCAGTATCATATATAAGACCCTAAATGGTCTATGCCCACCTCCCCTAAAGGAATTCATAAAAAGGAAGCCTGATAGAGGACTCAATACTAGAGCAATCACTAGAGGGGATTGCGAAGTACCGTATCGGGTAACCGCTTTTGGAAAAAACACCCTTTCAGTGCAGGGATGTTCAATCTGGAATGACCTACCTCTAACAATAAGAGACTGTTTGTCATTTCCATCCTTCAAGTTCAATCTAAAAAAATGGTTAGTTGACAATCAAACCTGTGACCATGTATAGTTCTAAGAGTACAGCTCATGCCATGTACGTATATTTTTAACTATCCTTTTTAATGTAGGGTACTGTTAGTAATATGTGTTGTTTTTGTTGTTTTTTTCTTGGTTCAGGAAAAATAGTATTTGTATGTATGTTCTTAGGCGCCCTCTCCTAATGTAGGGTTACTGTTTGTTGGTATGTATTGTTTTGTCTTCATGTGGGGACTACGGATGAAATTTAGCATTCTTGCTAATTCCGGCTTATTTACATTGCATTCATGTAGTGTTCATTAATATGCATTGTCCCGTCTAAATAAACAAATAAAGTAAAGTAAAGTAAAGTCAGAGACGGTGAGAATAACATACAGACAGACATGAAGTGTGATTGGAAGCTAATGCCATCTATTAGGTTCCACATACACCACATGCTGTAGATTACAGATGGTTACTCAGCTGGTTTCTGATCTACAAAAAAGTGGTTTGATGTATGGATGGCATTGAAAATCAAGGTCCCTTAGTAAAGTGTGTATGGGCCCACTAGTGGGCCTCAGAGTCAGAGCGCCTCCCAGTGGGCTGCGGAGGTGCTGCCCTAAAAGGCCATAACTATTAACACAAATATATAAATACATTAGATTTCATCAGTGAGACAGTGAGTCTTAATAAAATCATGCTTTTAACAAGCTCAAATGTGCTACTAAGCACAATGAATTTGAATTTGAACTACTTTTTCAGACGTGTGTGGCCTTATAGATTGAAATGCCCAAAGTTTCCAGAGGGTGTTCAGGTAGAATTTCCCATAGGCCTACCCTACAGTTATGCACAGTCATATTCTATAGTGTCTGCTTTTGCAATACATAGTGTAAACATAACACTTTTATTAAATTGAATAGAGATGAATACACTCTCTGAGCACAGGTCTGACAGAGAGATCTAATCAATGCCTTTGACATTTAAGAATCATACATGAATTAGAATGACCTGTTCAAATAGGCTTTGTGTGTTTTCATTCTAATGACACGCTCTTATCGATGTATTTGTATTACCCTACCTGTGACTAGGGTTGGGTATCGTCGGCGATACTTTTAATGTTATCGATTCACTGACTGATACTATCGAGTATCGGTTCACGTAAAAACAAACGATACCTTGTTTCGATACTTTTGAATGCACCCCTTGCCGGTCGCATCTGTAACAGTTGGGCTACTGAGAGTTTAATGACTGCTTTAGTAGGCTACACTCGTTACTGTGAAAATAGCTGAGAATAGCCTATAATGTTTATTATTATGATAATGATCCAACGTCTATAAAATAGCCCATAGAAAAAGGCAAATAATAATTATAATAATAATAATAAATAAAAAGTATCAAAAAATGGTATCGAAAAAGGTATCGTATCGTTTCCCAGGTATCGAAAAAGGTATTGTATCGATTAAAAGGTGAACGATACCCATCCCTACCTGTGACCTCTGTGTCTCTCTCTCTCTCTCTCTCTCTCTCTCTCTCTGTCCCCCAGCTGTTAGCAGTGGTGTTGGAGTTGGAGCGTCAGGGTCGGGTCATGTTGGTTCTGGGCAGGGACCACATGCTTGAGCCATCCGGGCCCTGGAACCAAAACCATATGAGCCTTATCCAGCAGAAGGCACACTGCTTCTTCGCCGCCAACGTGTAAGTCCCTCTGAGAATATACAGTACCATAGACACATTATGACTGGTCATTCCATAGTCAGCAACATTCAATCAAAAACAGTCACTATACATAACATACTCCTTTCCCTGTGCCAATGTTTTAGATTGATACAACCACTGGTCCCCTCTGTTTTAAATACAAATCCTTACTCCTCAAATGTTATTCATGTCAGCGTGACTTTGACAGCCTTTTTAACTATTAACCTAATTTGAACCTTATTCTAATTTAAACCCTATAACCCATTCAGTAGATATATCTATCCACTTGCTCACCTCTCTTTCTGCCAGTCTGTACTTATTAGTATGGCTGCTATTGCAACCAGACTGATGTTCTAGTCCTAAGTTTTCTGCAAACATTTCGCGTGATATCACATCATATAAACGGTAAGACGGAATTCATTTCCCAGCGGATTCCTCGCGACTCGTGTCAGGCGTCAGTGCAACAGCACTTGCGATTTCCCAGAAGTGCACCTTTCTAGTTAGTCCGGGAGCCAGCCCAGCCCTCTGAATGTTTTCTGCAAACTTTGTTTCACTATTACCGGTATTTCCTGTTAGTATAGACATTGGGCCATCACTGTTCATACTGAACTCAGGGCCGTTCTATTGTATTCCAATCTACTTGCCTCTCCATCCGTCTGCCATCTCATCAATCCATCACTGTTTTTTATCAGTTCAGAGGGTGAACCCTTCCTCCTGTATGCCGCATTGCATTCTGGGAACCATTGTCAGGTCTTGAGCAGCAACATGGTGAGGGCCCACAAGGCGTGCCTGCCAGAGGGGGGCTCCAGACACCTGTTCTTCAAATGGCGGAGAGGACATCAGCTGGTGGTGGACGGATGCATCACCCCCAACAGGAGTGTCTGTTTCCAGGTGAGAGGAGGAGCGGAGAGGGGTGGAAGGACAGGGAAATTGTAGTTAGTTTACTGTCATTCAAATGGCTGTGAGGACATATGGTCATATTGGGAAGGAACGTCCAATAAGCCCTTTTGCAAATCCCGCCCCATTCTGCCCTGTTACTATGATAGGACATTTGACCCTGGGCAGATTGTTTTTATAGTGGCAGTGAATGGGATTTTTTTTCCCTTCATAGCCTCATTACAGCTATATAAAGTACCAAAGGAAAAACATCTAGGTGATATTAATAAAAAGGGAAGACAAAGGTACAGTAGTTACATTGCAAAACAGGGGGTTTACCCGAAAATATATGTTTTAATTTGTTTAATCCCAGTGGGACAGAATCCTCTTTGCAGATTATTTTATAGTGGTAGTGGATGGGATTTTTTTTCCCTTCATAGCCTCATTACAGCTATATAAAGTACCACAAAAAACACATCTACGTGATATTAATAAAAAGGGAAGAAAAAGGTACAGTAATTACATAGCAAAACAGTAGTTTTCCCCCCGAAAATAAATGTTTTAATTAGTTTAATCCTCTGGATCAGAAAGAGAATAGACCGCGCATTGCATCCTGGGTAGGAAGAGGACAGAACTATAATCCTAACCTCACATAATAGGCTGGCTTTTCGTAATTCTGCCCATTTAAAATATATGTACCCAATCGTGACTCTTAGACCATTGATATGGTCCATGTGAACTAGTTTGTTGAAGCTTATTCATTATGATGAGCGAGATCACGGCCGAGATCGCGGCCGTACCGGGCGATCGCCGTGTCGCGCACTGCGGACAGTTTTGAAAGCCACATTTAACATTCTCCACTGCACAAACTCCACCCCCGATAGCAAAAAGTGAATGTTTTTTTCTGGTTGGCCAGTCAGTGTGTGTGTGTGTGTGCGTGCGTGCGTGCGTGCGTGCGTGCGTGTGTTTCAGAGTATCCCTGTTTATGACACCATAGTACAGAGTGGAGACAACACTTGGCATGTTCCTTTTGACGACTCAGAAGAGGAGAGGACTGGCTATGAAGTACCACAACGATGGCTGTGTCTGACCAAGACAAAGAAAACCGTTCATGTGGGACGAACTGTTAGGGTGGCCACCAGCAGGACCTCAGAAAGGAGGACACTTCTCCGGGCACGCTGTATGGGACCCCAAATTGATATGTAGGCTCTGAGGCTTTCAAAACTTTGTGTAGTACTTTCAAACCTCTCTCTCACAGTTGGAGCTTTAAATGTATTTACTTGTGAAGTGTACAGTTTCAAACAATAGCTGCTATGTTCTGTGGTGTCCATGTCATCGTTTTGGGTCTGTGAGTGAAAGCAACCTCCTGCACGTAAAATGACAGCTGTGACATTCATGCACTTTCATTTTTTAAAGTGGACCCACAAAGACCGCCAAGATTATTCCAGGTTTTTTGAAAAAAGATTAAGCTCATAGTTTGAGAGATTTGAAGAGATATTTAAATGTAACCAATTAATACGATCTCGCAAATGCTGGACAATTATGTGTCTGGCCAGAGGTTGCGCCGGACGGAGGACAGCTTTCTCTTTGGCTTAAAACCAGACAAATGGCCACCCTACGAACTGTTCTGAGGGTTCAAGTGGTTGATTTACTCCAATTATGCAAACAAATGGACCCATAATGAAGCAACCCACTCACAGCAAACCGTCATATGGTTTCATTGTAACTAACGAACTGAAAACGAAATTGTCAAATGAATTAAATGCAATGTAATTACTCTTTACGCATTATTATCTATGGGTTTATAATCTGTGTTTCGCAGATGTGGGACTGTCCCAAGCTAAAAAATAAATATGACTTTACAATGATAATAAGTCAAGTAGAAGTAAAAGTAGTCATCCAAATAATTCAGTAGGAAATATGTTACACTAACAGCCTTTTATCCTATTTTATGCACATATACTGTAGTGTATGGGATCAGACACAACAGAAGGGGCCCAGGGGCCCCGTGGATCGGCGGTGGGACATAAGCGTGAGGGCCCACATAACGGCTTGATCGTCTAGTGAAGAAAAAGCGCTGTTTAGATCACCTTCTCTGGGAAATGAATTCCGTCTTGCCATTTATATTATATATTGTGATGTCAAGTGAAGCATGACCAATCCTGTCTGATTGGACATTATATTGTCCAAGAAACTGTATCTGGCCTGGCTTACAACCCAGATAACTCAAGTTAAAAGGTTAACAACAAAAAGAAATCACACACACTTTGAGAACCCCTGCTCTAACAGTACGCTGCACGCAACGTGGCCTGAGCAAATCTGCACCGTTAGGTGTGTGCGGCAGGCAACGGTTGTGTCTGTGTGTGACGTCAGAAACACACCTTTTATCAGGTTGGACACCACAATGAATGCATCTGCTTATACTGCTAACTGTGCAGCTAGACACTCCTGTGTGTCTCCTGAAGTGAGAAGTGAGTGAGTCCTCAGTCCTCTTCAGCTCTTCAGGTCTCCCCCGCACAAAAGATATGAGCAGGAGCCACAGCGACCTCTTCTGCCGCCAAATGCAGAATAACAACAGACAACAGATCCACTCCTCGACCTGTCAGCAAACCACCACCTCCTCCTCCTCCCCCCGCTCCCCTCTGCGGGAGAGGGGCGGGTGTGGAGGAGCGCACACCGAGGCCACGTCCTCCCCGCTGAAGGGTGGCGCGGTCATCGACGCGGCCATGAGGCTGCAGAGGGAGAAGCAGGCTCACCGTGGGGCTCCAATGTGGGCCGTCCTCAACCTCTTGCTGGCCGCGAGCATTTGTGCCAAACTGTCTGGGAATCTGACGAGCCAACTCTACGACATCACCCGACTCTACAGACCAGTCTGGTACGCTGAACTAGCCCTTGCCGCCGTGTTCAGCCTCAACGCTCTGTTTCACATCTGGACGTGCCTCAGATCCACCGTGATGGGCCCCTCTACCCTCGCCGTGACCCCCCGGCTGCATGCGCTGCTAGGCCTCCATCGCTCAGGGATCCAGGCCGCCCCTCCTCAGAGACCAGCAGTGGTAGAGTCCCCGTTCCAGAACGTCCAGAGTTTCAGCCCCTGGCGGCCCTCCACCACCACCAGCGGCCCCAAGCTCTCCCCAGGCTGTGTTCTCGGGTCCACACCCAGCAGCAGCAGCAGTAGCCTGGGGTTCCCTGCGGAGGGCTCCGGCGTCGGGGCTCGCTACCACCGCACCACCTCGCCCTCCGTGTTCAGCGCCCCCAGGGGCAACAAGGAGGACTACATGGAGGACCTGGAAACCCTGGAGCGGTTCCTCCACACGGAGAAGGAGAAGGACCAGCAACACCGAAGGAGCGGGCAAGGAGGTCCACTGGAGTCTCCGTCTCACGGACCTCCTCACGCCTTCTGGAATTACAACCGCTCGGTGGGCGACTACAACCAGAGTCTTAGGAGGTTCCAGTACCAGCCGGCCTGCCGCTACTCACCGCCGCCCTCTGCCCGCAAAGACGACGCCGCCGACCTGGCGGGATCCAAGCGACAGACGGCGGAGGAGGTGTGGGCTCGGATGGCCGGCCGACCCGTGTCTGCCGACCGCCTCAGCGACTGGACGGCCAACCTGAGGATGTGGATCAGCGACACCATCCTGGCGCCCCTCGCGGAAGAGATCCACTCGGTCAACGGGCAGCTCCGGAGAACGGGTTTGGATGTCCAGATAGGAGAGACCGCTGTGGGCGTCCTGAGGCAGGCGGCCGCGGCCAACGCCTCTTCCGTCCCCACCATGAGCGCCGTGGTCCAGTACCTGGACCTGGGCCCCGACCAGGACTACCTGCTGGACAGGATGGAGGAGCTGGCGCGTGGCGGCTGCATGAGCGCCTTCCGCTGGAACGGCGGCGGCGATGCCAGAACGGGGAGGAGGACGTGGCGGGCGGACCTCCCCACCGACTCGGCCATCGTCATGCACGCCTTCTGCACCTACCTGGACTCCAGGCTGCCGGCGCACCCCCACCACCCGGACGGGAAGACCTTCACCTCCCGGTACTTCGCTCGCGCCCCGCCGGGCAAAGCTTTGTTGCCCCACGGGGGGGAGAGCAGCGGCGGCGCCCCGAAGCCGCTCTGCATCCACCAGGGCGGCGCCAACCCGCCGCGCTACCAGCTGGTCCATCAAGGACATGTGTTCAGCCTTCCCGAGGACAGGAACAACCTGTTCCACACGCTCCTCCTCTTCCTGTACGCAGTCAGGACCCACATGGCAGGCATGCTGGGTAGGGTCAGCCTGGGTCCGTCCGGGGTCAACGTCCTGTGGATATTCACAGACTAGTGGCGACCAGCGGTGCAACAGTTAAATCCATCTAATCTATATAAAAGGCTCTATATTGTGATAGTAATCATTGCTATAGAGTGTTTGTTCGGTAATAATGTGAATTAACTCTATATAGTAATCATTGCTGTAGTAGAGTGTTTGTTCATTAACAGGAGTCTTCAGGTCTCTCCAGCTTTTTAGTAAACAGAAAACACGAGGGAGTGTGGACACAGTGAATTTGGAGTTGATGACACAGCACACACAATTTGAACATTTGAGAATTTGAACATTGTAGAATTTAACCTGATAAATGGATACTCTCTCTTCTGATTGGATGACATTTTGGCAACCCGTCTGAAATGTATTTATGTTTAAAGAGCTGGGGAGACAGGGAAATGAACACCTGTTACTGAACAAGCACTCAATAGCCAAGGACGTTTTATTACTTTCGGTGCTGTCTGTTTTCATCCGATATACACAAAGGCAGGGCCAATGAGAGAGCAGCATTCTCGGTGATGTCACCACCAACAAGAGCAACCCGATATATCTAACCCTCACTCTAGATGTGAGGTCACTGAGACATCCAACAAGTGACGTACGTACCCAGCACTCTGCTGGCCTGAGGCACAAGTTTGCACCTCAACCGAGTGAAGTTTAATTTATATAATGTAAACACATTCAACAACAAGGCAGTTCAATGTGTGTTACATACAAAGTTTTGTTTTAAAAACAAAATAGTATGTATCCTATCTTAATCCAGCAACCCGGGAACCCATTTGGTAAAAAAAAAAAAAAGAATTATAAGAAAATTAAACACCAAACTACCAACCCAGTTAATGCCACACAGATATAAAAAGCTAGATACCTCATTCGCCGCTGTGCGGAACTGTCCCCTGCAGTGGGAAAGTGGGAGTCCCGCATCTGATTGGCCTACCGAGCATCCCATTCTGTGACACACAAGGAAGCGTCCTTCAGAATTCCGGACGCTTGCCAGTCCTCTTTTACCAACGCGCCGGAGGAGGGGGGGGCTCTCTCCATTCCGACATGTCGCCACTCCGACAGTGACTTCTTATTGTCGGAGTGGCAACACTTCCATAGAGGTTAAGGTTAGGGTTAGGGTTAGTGTCTGTTGGAAAAGAGACATGTCGGAATGGAGAGATGCACCCCCGGAGGAGGTGTCTACCTTTATATGTCTATGAGCGTGCACATAGGGTTGTTTTATTCAGCAGTGTTGCCAGATTTAGCAAGACATAAGCAACCAGGTCTATGAAAACAAGCCTAAATGAATAAGCTTTCAACGCGTTGCATCTCAAATAGGCTATTTTCAAAAACAGCACAAAACAGTCCCTGGCACAAAATATTTTCAGAATGCAATTACATTTTGAGTTCTTTATGAAAACGGTTTGACAACCATTGGTTTAAACCACATCAGGAAGCATGTCCAAATAAGCAACTACAATTTAGAAACAAGACCCAAAACTGCAGAAAAACAATCCCAAATAGCTTACAATAACGTGTGCATAGTGTAGTTTTCTTTCTCTTTCAAATAAACCACATTTGTTATTCTGCCCCAAAACTCCTTCATCATTTCACCAACATCTTAATCAAGTGGATTCAACCTCTCGTCTTTGCACTTCTCAGCAGCCGGTCCTTCGCCCAGGAAGCAGAGGCTCCAGAGGGGTTCACAGTCCCAAAGAGGCCAATGCAGCATCCCGCCACACTGGCCTCTGTTTCAGGAGCAGCTAGAGGTCCAGCAAGTGGACCCCAGGCCAAAGAAACAGACTCCCTCCCCCAGCTGAGGAGCAGCCCTATCTCAATGGTAGCCACCAAACAGTCAGTAAGGAGGAAGTTGCACAGAAATTTTCAATTATGGGAGGGAAAAAAAGACCTGTCACAGCCAGGCATGTTTCCAAACAAAAACAAACAAAACCTAAATCTGGTAGAATTATTAACTCCATTTATGGAGATCCTTTCTCATACACACGGATCTCCATATATGGAGATAACTAACGTACAGTAGGCGTTTGGTGCCTGCAGCTCTGTTAAGCCAGGCTATACAGACAGTTAAGCCTAATACATATATTCAAATGATCTTCCCTTAATGATGGTGCTTCTTAGATAAGAACCTCTCCCAGTGTTTGTGGTTGAGACCAGTGAAGTCGTCCAGCTTGGCTATCTCTTTGAGGTACTTGGCCAGGTGAAACAACTCCCTGTCCTTCTCTCTGTTTGTATGAGCCATCATAAAGGGCCGGATCTTAAGGCCGTTCTGTGGGTTCATGAGGAAGTTGCGTCTGATGTCGTCAAACATGATGGTGTTCTTCCTGCTGTAGAACTCACCGTATTTACCCCAGATCACCCCCAGAGGTTTCACGTCCACTAGCCCTCTCTTTGGAGTGTGTACAGTGATCATGGCTGCATTGTCCATCATGAACGTGATCTTGTAGTTGGGGTTGCCTGTCACTCCCAACTCCTTCATTTTGACGTCAATCCACTTCATGCTTGTGGCAGACCAGATGACTATGTCATAGTCCTCGTAGGCCGAGGTCAGGAACTCATGGAGGAACGGCCTCATCAGCTCCTGGCCCGTCTCCGCGCATGACTTGTGATCGAACAGCGTGTAGTCCACGTCCAGCACCAGCAGTCTCTTTCCCTCTCTGGGTGGGTTCATCTCATCCACCTTGTAGTCCCTCACTCTGCGTGCAATCTTAGCCAAGTTCTCCTCCCTGTTCTCCACTTCCGTGACCTCCTCCTCGATATCAAAGTCATTCACCACCACCCTGTCTGTGTTATCCGGCGGTGGGGCCAACACGTCTGCCAGGCTCTCCTCTTTGGTTCCCATCATCATGATCTTGGCGTTGGGCTTCAGCTTCAGGGAGCCCAGCTTCACCTCATCCTCTGCTTGCTTCCCGTGGACCTTTAGTCCCAGCAGCTTCTGTCTCTCGGGTAGCACTCCAGTCATGGTTCTAATGGACTGTTTGAGGTCCATGACGGTATCCTCCTCTGACAGTGAGCTGATGGAATACTCCTGACCACACCACTTAATGATCATCGATACAAACATGGCAGCTGGGGAAAAGCCAGTGAATCGCAACCACTCCACGAATGCACACACTCCTGGTTACAGTTATGTGCACGCAAGCAGAAAATTCTCTAGTAGAAGATTAAAATAAGTTCTCTCCGTAGATTAACATTTCCTCGACTGATAACTAAACTAAACAAAGAACACAGATATCCCCAAATGAAATTCTCTCCAGCTGGTTTGGTCCGGTGACATCAGCAGTGTCATCAGCAGTGATGTCACCAATCCTACACGAATAAGGGGAGAAATGCGGCGCGGAAACAAAACAGCTACATTTACAAGACAGACATTTAAGATGCTGCCGTCTCTCTTAGCCAAAAGGCTTGTGAAAGTGGTATGTCAGGCAACATGGAGGCCAACAATTACTGGGATGATGATGTCAACTCATGGTTATCGTGGAGAGACACCCAGGGGAAACAAGGTCCCTTTCCCCCCATGGGAGGAACAGAAAGGAGAGTCCATTGACATCAAGAGACGCCGCTTGCTCTATGAGAGTCGTAAGAGGGGCATGTTGGAGAATTGCATTCTGCTCAGCCTTTTCGCAGAACGCTACTTGAACACAATGACAGAGAACCAGCTGCTGCAATACGACAGGTTGATCAATGAGCCTAGCAATGACTGGGACATCTACTACTGGGCCACAGAGGCCCAACCCACTCCTGATGTTTACCAAGGAGAGCTCATGGATTTGCTGAAGGAGTTCACAAAGAACAGGAAAAAGGAACAGAGGTTGGATGCCCCCAACCTAGAGTACCTGGACAAGGAGAGCCAGTGAATCAACCATCTGAATCAGTGGTTCTCAAGGTTGAATCTGGGGTGGTCCTTGAAATTCTTCATAGTGTATACATACTGTGTAAAGGTCCAAAGGTCCAAATGGACCGTTACACAGGTTAGGCTAACACATTGACAGACAGTACAAATCAAACCAGTTGGACCTAGATGGAGGGTGTGTGACATCATCATCATACCCGGAACGCTATGCGGGAACGCCTGGCCTTGACACCCCATACATCCAAACAGAAAAGTCCTTTCTGATTGCATTAAACAACGTTAAACTCACTTTGCCAGTGCTGATGTCACTGGCATCGCCAGTGGTGAGCGCACCACTTGTGCACAAGTAGGCTACTTGTGCACAAGGTGCAAGTTGTCATCTCGGCAGAGTGCAGTTCTTGTTACTTGCACAAGCAGAGCGTGCAAGTACTGTATCGGCTGGGTATGTATGTATGTATGTATGTATGTATGCATGCATGCATGCCGGTCCGGTGTCTCCTCTTGTTGCAGACTGTAGCAGGGACCAGAATCTCTGCTGGTCCCAACGTCACCATTAACAGCCAATAAGGGGCCAGCATTCCTGGTGATGCTTTGTTGAATATACACTTGGAAGGTGACCGGCTTCCAAGCTTGCGTCATCACATATGATGTCACTATGATGTCAGCCATGCCCAAATATGGAGATTCGGGTAAGTCTTACCCAAATATGGAGGTCCATGACATCAGACTGGTCTCTAAGTGTTCTGATTAGCAATGTCAGAAACCAAACCATTGCAACCTGATATTATCAATATATGAACGGTATTGGGTATCCAAACAACTTGGTATCAGCAAATGGATTCCATGAAAGCCTTTTTGAACAGTTGTTAGACCGATCTGGTGGCTCTTGAGCAGCTGTCTACTCGGGAACAATGCATCCAACACCTGAAACAGACGGCACCAAGTAATAACTAGAACGATGCAATTGGAAATTGCAAATGTGGTTGCCGTGTTAAATTAAATTTCATCTTACTATTTGAATTTTCCCCATTCAAGTCAATGGGGAAAATTGATTCACTGATAAATTAATGGCCATATATTGAGATCCCTGTGTCAGTCCTTTTCCATTTTATGCCCATATATGGAGATACCTGATGTCATCAATATTAATCCTATATCTTGGAATGCCCATATATGGACATACTGTGTCAGTCTCCTCCATATTTGGGAAAAGTTTAATTTTTAACTAGAAATACTGTTCCTACGAAACAGTGTGGGCTCGCTCGTGACTATATTCTGCAGCGTGCTAACTGTCATGTGAAGCTCAACCAATACTCCAGCTAACACCACTCCCAGATGTTCTTCCGCACCTCAATTGCACCTCATTGGCTAAGGGTCCTTCCTGCCTTTGTACTGTCGTGGCGGAACTTGATAAATAAATAATGAAGATAACATAGTGTTCTTGCCTTTCAGGTGAGCCCACAATTAAAGTCAATGGAGAAAATTCACGAATGAATATATATATATAAACCATCTGTCTTGGCCATACAGTATATGGATTCCATTAGTGTGGTTCTCCTAACAGGGCATCATCTGGGACACAATCCCTTTTATGCCTATATATGGAGATCCCTAACAGAATCTCTTTCATGCCCATATATGGAGATCCCTGCTCTGAGTATCCGACATCACTGTGATGTCATCTGTTTATGCCCATATATGGAGATCCCTGCTCTGAGTATCTGACATCACTGTGATGTCACCTGTGATGTCACAGTGATGTGTTAGGGGAACTACATTGTCAGGCGTTACTCGTACAGACAGACACGGACATGTTATGACGGTTCTGATAGTAAACTGCGATCCACGGTCGCAATTACACTATAAATCGTAACTCTTAGCAAAATGCACCCCTACATACATGCCCTGATGAAGCCGGTCAATTTGACATATGGCCCAAGTGCGTGCCACCAAAACTGTGGGAGGAGTAGCAGGGCAAAAGAAATCTGGAAAGATGAATGGAAGGAATGAAGTCGGACAAAAAAAACTAAAAGGATTTAGAACTTTTTTTTACTTAACACTGGCAACTGCCATTCTGAAAGATTGAACAATAAATAGATAAATAAATAGATAATAAAAGCTGTGCACAAAATATTTTGTCAAAAACAATGAACAAAAACAACAACAATAACACAGTTCATTAATACAAATAAATGGTCTCCATCTCCATCTGGTCTCCATCTGGAAAAAGAGAACAATAGAGAGAGAGAGAGAGAGAGAGAGAGAGAGAGAGAGAGAGAGAGAGAGAACAGGGAAAGAGATTCACAAAGTCAGCCGTTTAGTGTTACAATTGCCACAAGGGTTCATACTGCATATATCCATCATGTCATCATGACAAATTAAATTAAACAGTTTTACTGCATATGTTACGTCAATATTGAGTATTATCAGCTAGGATCATTCTTCAGTCTGACTTTGCCATTCTAATCAATGAGGGACAAACCACATAATTGCTAACTCCACAAGTAGACTTAGGATGCATAGCAAGAAATCTTACCTGGCCTATGGAGACGCTCTGTCTGGACTGGAGTCTGTCGAGATTCCTCTCTTGAACTAAAGACAAAACAAAGTTAGATTAGTTTTGTATTGTATTTGTGGTCAACATTGGTCATAGCTTTACAGTTTTATTTCAAGGCTCACTTCAGTGACTCACTATGGGAGAGCGCCCGGCCACGAGGCACTTACTACCGTAGACTTGGATGATGCTACAGTAAAACTGTGAAGATTTCCCGTTCCCCATTAGGTGAGTATATGGAGGCCTTGCTGCCTCGGGCTACCAAGCCCAACCAGCATAGCACTGGCATGACCCGCTTTACACAGACTGACCCTTTGGACAGGTCTCACGGGCAGGACGGGCAGAAAGCCCCACCACTTTTCCGCGGAGGACTCGGCCACGGAGACGTTTCACATCAGCCACACAACAACTGTGAGGACCGAGTGATCAAGCCCTGGTTCGACATCCAATGGGTTTGATTTTGAAATTCCTGAAACTCCGAAAGCCTCTGAGTCAAAGGGTCCAATTGAAAAACACTGATATAATGACATCATAAAATCAACCCCTCCCATTTTACCATACACCCAACACTGGGTGTGGCTAACTCCAGCTGGGTCACCACCCACCTGTCAACCAGCCATACCTAATGGCCACACAAAAACATAATTTTAACACTTTCTGTACACCTCTTTTTTTGAAAAAGTCTTCCTCCTAGTATAATCATAATACCTGATTATCATAGCACCCCATCTTTAAAACTAAGTGTACACAGCCGGACATCGTCTTACCTCCTCTGCACTATCCAGGATCCCTGGAAACCCTGGAACAGGTGCTGGGGAAAGACAGAGAAAGAGGACATTTGTTTTCTTTCCTCTAATGTTGTTTCATGTCAAGAGCTTTATATTGTGTTTGAGCTATGTTCAGATTCTGTCTTGCAGAATTGTTGGTTGTGTGTATGCTACTTGAATATCCTTAATAGCCTGTCAGCCCCCAAATTCTCTGCTGCTTTTAACAACAGTTTGACATTGCCACCTCAAAATGATAACACAGATATTGATGTTTTAGTCCACTCTTTTAACGCCCACTGTTCAGATATTTTAGATGTAGTCGCTCCTTTTAAATCCTGCACTGTCCGCACTTTAAATAAAGCCCCGTGGCTAAATGAGGACATTCGTTGCCTCCGACGAAAATGCAGAAGTGTTGAGCGCAGGTGGAAGTCCTCTAAACTTGAGGTCCACCGCTCACATCTTAAATCTCTTTTAAATGATTTTAACTCCATGGTCAAGGCTGCAAGGGCTGCCTATTTTGCCAAACTAATTACATCCAGCAGACGGAATCCCAAAGTGCTCTTTGACACCATCAATAATATTGTATGTCCCTCATCACCTGACCCCCCCGTTTTTTCTATCAATGACTGCAACAACTTCCTCATGTTTTTCGTGAACAAGGTTGTCACCATTAGAGCTGGCATTATCCCCTCCACTCCCACTCCACAACTAGGCCCCAACCATCAATCCATCCTTGATTCCTTCGTCCCTATTTCCATCAGTCAGCTTACATCACTTGTGAGCAGTATGAATATGTCCTCCAGTCCACTGGATGTTATCCCAACCACTATTTTTAAAGATGTTTTTAGCTCAATAGGCCCATCCCTGCTCAACATTATAAATCTTTCCCTAGTCTCTGGCCATGTCCCCTCCTATTTTAAAACTGCCACTGTGCAGCCGCTATTAAAAAAGCCTGGACTTGATCCAGATTCCCCCTGTAATTATCGTCCTATTTCTAAGCTCCCTTTTATCTCCAAGATTTTAGAGAAAATCGTTGCTAGTCAACTTTTAACCGTTTTAAATGATCACAGTATTTTAGACAAGTTCCAGTCAGGTTTTAGACAGATGCATTCCACAGAGACAGCTCTCCTAAGAGTATCAAATGATCTAATGATGTCATCGGACGAGGGAAAGTGCACAATCCTGGTACTACTTGATATGAGTGCTGCATTTGACACTCTGGATCACTCAGTTTTAATTAATAGACTCAGAAATCAAGTGGGGATCACAGGAAAGGCCCTGGACTGGTTCACCTCTTATCTTTCAGACAGGAACTTCACAGTAGCGGTGGGCACACATATTTCTACTTCTGCTCCCCTGTCCTACGGAGTCCCCCAAGGCTCAGTCCTGGGTCCAACACTGTTTGCACTTTATATGCTACCACTAGGTCAACTTATCAGCACTTTTAACGGTATATCTTATCACTTTTATGCAGATGACATACAGCTGTATTATTCTTTTAATCCAAAGAGCCCTGCTGATTTTAATTTTAATGTTTTACATGAATGTATGTCAGCCATTAAGGCTTGGATGTCTGATAATTTCCTCCAGCTAAATGAGGCCAAGACAGAGGTCCTTATTGTTGCCCCAGACAGCACTACTGCCAAGGTGGTCGAATGTATCGGCCCCCTTAAACATAATGTTCGCCCCAATCTCAGAAACCTCGGTGTAAATTTCAACCAATCCATGAATCTCGAAACTCATATCAGCTCAATAACCCGTACATGTTTTTTCCATCTTAGGAATATTGCCAAACTCCGTTCAATAGTCTCTTTTCCTGAATTAGAAATGATCATACATGCATTTGTCTCCTCCCGCTTAGACTATTGCAATTCACTCTTCACCTGCCTCAGCAAATCCTCCATGGACCGATTACAACTTGTTCAAAACGCAGCCGCCAGATTACTAACAATGTCCAGCAGAAGGTGCCATATCACTCCAGTCCTAGCTTCCCTACATTGGCTTCCCGTTAATTTTAGGGTCCATTTTAAGGTCTTGGTGCTCACCTACAGAGCTTTACATGGTCAAGCTCCTAATTATTTAGTTGATCTGGTCCCACGTTATGAGCCTGGTAGGGCCCTAAGGTCCGCTGAGCAGGGGTTGTTGAAAGCCCCAAAGACTCTTTTAAAAACTAAAGGTGACAAGGCCTTTCAAGCAGTGGCCCCTAAACTGTGGAATGACCTTCCACAATCTCTGAGGGATGCAACCTCTGTTGACATTTTTAAACGCAACCTCAAGACGCTACTTTTTGAACAAGCGTTCATTGCTGGTGTCACTTGATTTTAATTTTTCTATTTCTTATTTTTCATCCTCTATGCCTGTATTGTATGCCTAGATGCTAATTGTACAGACTCCTTTTTATTATGCATTTGTCTTTTTTTTTAATGTATGTAAAGCACTTTGTGAGATTTCTCTGTGAGAGGTGCTATATAAATAAAAATTACTTACTTACTAAATTACTTACAATGTCCCAGGCACTCCAGGTACTCCTGGTCCTCCGGGTACTAGTAAGAATAACACACAAACACTCTCTGAAAACATGCTAACTCTCTGGAGAATAACTTAAATTACATCAGACTATTTTCATATCCAGCTAGTCTGTGATAGTTCACTCGAATGTGTATTAATTAGTTTATTAAAACTGCAGGAGTTGTCTTACCTCAGCGAGGGCATCCTCATTCTCTTGAGGGTCAGGGGTCGTCACCTCAGGCTGTGACAGACACACATGAATAATAATATCAACTATGTTTCCAGAAGCTGGCAGGAACAGTCTAGACTCTAGAGCAGTGGTTTTCAACCAGTGGGCCGGGGGACCACCAGCGGTCCTTGAGGGGGTTCCAGGTGGTCCCCAGCTAAATGATGGAGAGTTGGTAACCAAATGGATCCTTATAGATCTTTAATTCTTGACGGCTCCATTTGGTTTTATTGTGCGCTCAGATATGTTAAATCAATGATAAACATCTCCATTACTTAATTTACAAGAAGTGTAAACAATCAAATAAAAACTGTTCAATGTTTTGCTTGTTATCTCTCTTATGGAACCACATCAATACAGCATGGAATTGTGGACAACATTGTGTCCAACGATAACTACAACTATACTAATAACTATAAAAAGACGGACACAATCCCAAATCTGTCCCAGATTATGCAAAATACATCCTCGGATACAGTGTCAATTAAATTAAATTCAAATAGGCTCTATTGGCGTGATGGGAAACGTGTTTACATTGCTAAAGCAAGTGTGAAATATAATTGCAACTTTGCAATCAAATATAGCCTAATTTGTATAAGAATTTAGTTTATAATGAAACAGAAAGTTCATCTAAGGAACACTGTTTGTACAGCAGATGAAGTTGGTGGTTCGTGTTTTTAGAATAACCGCCTCATCAAAGTTGGTATGGTATACGTTGTCAGATATTTGAATCTGTCCTTATGTTATCATCACTTTACCCAAATACAGCTCAAGTGGAGTTAGGAGGTTTTTGATCATTAATCTAGAGGTACTTTTTCCCCGTCTGACTTTGACATTCTAATCAATGGGGGACAAACCCACATGCAAAGGTAAAGGGTGTTCAAAAGCACTGATTTATCTTTTTAAAAGGTTGAAAATTTGAGTTTGCTGGTTTCTGCCCGACAGTGACGTTATAATAAGCGCTGTGGTGGAAAAAGTACTCATATTTATTACTTAAGTAGAAGTATCAATACTGCAATATAGAAATACTCCTGTTAGGGTGCCCTCACACCAAAGTACCTATGAGAGTGGAATCCCCGTTCCGCCAATGCATTTCAATGAGAGTGAAGCGGTTTCATGCCAGCAGAGGATTTCTGCAAAAAACGCTCCCTTCTCATTGAAATGCATTGGCGGAACGCGGATTCCACTCTCATAGGTATTTTGGTGTGAGGGCACCCTTACAAGTAAAAGTCTGGATTTCAAAATGTACTTGAGTAAAAGTATGAGAGTGTTGGCATCAAAATGTACAAGATATTTGAAAAGAGCACATCTACAAGCACACAACGTGTTGCGTTGCGACACGTTGTGAGCTTGTAGATCTGCTATTTTCAAATAGCCATGGTATAAAATATGTATGTTTTGTAATATTATAATTTATATCTGCAAAGTAACTGGTAACTAAAGTTTTCAAATAAATGTAGTGGAGTAAAAGTACAATATTTGGATGCGAAATGTAGTGGAGTAGAAGTAAAAGTATTGGAAAATGGAAATACTCAACTAAAATACAAATACCTCAAAACTCTACTTAAGTACAGTACTTAAGTAAATGTACTTAGTTATTTTACACCGCATAAGCGGCCATGACAACATTGCTCATCAGAAGCAGGAATCTTACCTCTGCTTGGCTCTGCCTTGGAGTTGGGATGAACCCGGGCTCGACACCAAGGAGCTCCGTTAGTTTGTAGTTCCCTAAAGACAAAAAAAAAAAGATAAGTTAGTATTGTATTCATGGTCAACATTGTTCAGAGCTTTACAGTTGTAAGTTGATGCTACAGATTCAACCATGACAAGGTAAAATCTGCACGTCACTTCATCCTGCACTGCAATTTGCTTTTTTTTTTTTTTTTTTGGGGTACATGCACTATAGAATCTAGGGCAGGGATACAGGGGTCCGTGGAGGGGTTCCAAGGGATCCCCAGCAATGAGTTAATATAGCATCACAATCATTTTAATCACCCATAACACAATCTGGCTTACCTTCAAAGAAAAGGGTATTATTTCTAATAGAGAGACTACCCTTTTCGTAGCCTGCAGCCACCTCGCTGTCCAATGTCCCATAGAGTGGGGGGAAGAATATAGGGACAGCTGGGGCAGTGGAGCAGGAGGCGGAGGCTGAGGTAGAGGCTGGGGTGGTGGTGGTGGTGGTGGTGGTGGTGGAGGTGGAGGAGACAGAGGTTGGGGTGGTGGTGGTGATGGTGGAGGAGAAGACAGAGGATGGGGTGGTGGTGGTGATGGTGGAGGCGGTGGCAGAGGCTGGGATGGTGATGGTGGAGGCGGTGACAGAGGCTGGGATGGTGATGGTGGAGGCGGTGGCAGAGGCAGAGGCTGGGATGGTGATGGTGATGGTGGAGGAGACTGAGGCTGGAGTGGTGGTGCTGATGGTGGAGGAGACAGATGCTGGGGTGGTGATGCTGAAGGCGATGACAGAGGCTGGGGTGGTGGTGCTGATGGTGGAGGAGACAGAGGCTGGGGTGGTGGTGGTGATGATGGTGGAGGAGACAGAGGCTGGGGTGGAGGTGGTGGTGATGGTGGAGGAGACAGAGGCTGGGGTGGTGGAGACAGAGGCTGGGGTGGTGGAGACAGATGCTGGGGTGGTGGTGCTGATGGTGGAGGCGGTGACAGAGGCTGGGGTGGTGGTAGTGGTAGTATTGGTGGAGGTGGAGGAGACAAAGGCTGGGGCGGTGGTGGTGGTAGTGATGGTGGAGGAGTATTCCAGGAGAAAGTCTTCGCAATTAGTTTTCCCTGTCTCCTCCCTCTCTGTCTCACCACGCTCCTTCTGTGACAGAGAAGAGATTACATTGCATTAATTTACTGTATATCATATGAAGGTTCAATATATAATTCATCAAGAAATATATTTAAAAGACTATCTTACCCCAGGATGTCGTGGCATTTTTCTGTGGGAAGACATAGTCAAACAAATTACTTTTGATGTGCAATGTATAGTAGACTGCACAGGCCTTTATACAACTCAAACATTTAGGCTATTCAATTGAATCAGACAACAGCAAAATATTAACCTTTCAGGAAACGAAATCTTGTGAATCTTGTTTTTAGAACACAAAACTGCCTTGTCAAAATTGGTTTGGTGACTTTATTGTCAAATACTCGAATGTGAACTCATTAGGGGTGTAACGATATAGTAACTGAATCGAAAAATCGATTTTAATTTGCAATGATCTACTATATCGCTATGCAAAAGCAATACCGTTCTGGCTTTGTATCGGTATCATTTTACAATGCAGATAATCGGTATCTAATCGTTTTGCAGTGCAAATACTTGTTTGTATGGAAACTAAGTATTTGTGCCTTGTATTTAGCCGAGGGTCTAATTACTTTTCCATTCCATATAGCTACTCTTGGTCTATTGATAAATGTTTGTATCTCTGTGTTCATGTCAAGGTGCGGGTTTGTCCATAGGCCTATATGTGTTGAAATATGTGGTCCATGTATTTGCTAGAGAATCACAGTGTTTACTTATTTACATCCATAATAATAGATTTTTCCCTTAAAAACATGCATTATTGACACGTTTCACACAGATTTAATTCCTTTGCTAAATAGTTACTATATTGATTTTAAATCATTGAATCGAATCGTATCGCCATGAATGAACCAATATCGTCCATGTATCATGATGCGTATCGTATCGTTGTTAAAATGTATCGTTACACCCCTAGTCCTTATATCAGTGGTTCACAACCAATGGCCCGGGACCATGTGGTCTCCAGGGGTTTCCAGCTGGTTCCCAGCTAAATGATGGAGAGTGTGTAACCAAATGGACCCGGGGACTGCCCATAATTCCGAAGGTTCATTGTTCCAAAGGTTCATTAGTCCGAATTTAGTTATGGTTACTGAGGTTAAGGTTAGAGTTAGGGTTAGAGTTCAGATCTTTAACTCTTGAAACCAAATGGACCCATTGTATGCTCTCAAGAGTTAAATTATTGTTAAAAGTCTGTATTACATAATTAATAAGAAGTCTACTCAATATTAAGAGAATGCAGACTTTATTTTTTATTTTATTTTTGTCAATGTTTGCCTGTTATCTCTCCTATGGTACCAACATCAGTACATCGATTTTTTTTGGCAAAATCGTATCTAACAATAACAAAATATTCTACGTTGTGGGTCTGAGAGGCTAAATCTAATAAAATGGTGCAGGATACGTGGCTCAAATATGAAACCAATCTTACCTGTTTTTTTTAGTCTGTTCTTTCTTCTGTAAATCTTCCACTAAAGATAAAACAAAATCAGGTTAGTTTAGTAACATTAACTTTTTATTTGTACTGTATAGTATAGTGGTTTTCAACCAGTAGCCTGGGGACCACCAGCGGTCCTTGAGGGGGTTACAGGTGGTCCCCAGCTAAATGATGGAGAGTTGGTAACCCTCTTTAACTCTTGAGAGTGTAAAATGAAACCTTCATTCTCTCAAGAGTTAAATTGTTGTTGTTAAACATCTGCATTACTTAATTTACAAGAAGTCAACACAATTAGAGAATGTAGAAGAACTGTTGAGGCTCAAATGCAGTAGGGTAAAGTAACTAAGTACATTTACTTATAGTAGGCCTACTGTATAAGTACAATTTTGAGGTAGGCCCCTATCTACTTTACTTGAGTGTTCCCAATTTCCAATACTTTTACTTTTACTCCACTACACGAGATCCAAATATAATATTGTAGGCCTACCACTACATTTATTTGAAAACTTTAGTTAATAGTTACTTTGTTTATTTTAAATATTATTACAAAACATACAGTATTAACCACTTCAGCCCTATATAGAATTAGGCTATTTGAAACAACGTGTCGCGATGGGACGCGTTGTGAGTTTGTTTATAAAACATAAAAAAATAAAAAGTTTTATAAAGCAAGGAGAAAGTGGCTCGGATCAGGCATCAATGTTTAGCCTACAAGTTTTACACGTTTTGATAATATTATTGTTATATTATGTTGGCAAACAGCTAGCTAAACAAATATGAGGGGGTCAAGGCTAATACTGTTGGCTAAAGACATGATGCGTCATATTTCCATGCCATCAATGCCATGATTGATGATGAGTGAGTCAGTGAGATGACCGTCATATGTCATATAAAAACAGCACAAAAGCCTTAAAAAGTCACTTTTAGAATCATATGTCCTATGTGTGAACAAGTTTGCAAGAATTCGATCACTATTCACCAACTAATTCAACAGTTTACCATGAAATTACTGCACACAGACAACCAACCTACCTTCACCTCAAGATATCTTCCAGCAGAGAGCGCTCGAGCGCTCGTGATGGCCTGTATGGGTATGGCTGCAAGCCGCGGGAACTAGCAGCTGGAAAGTATTTTTACTTAAGTAAAAGTATCGATATTGCAATGTAGAAATAGGCTACTCTGTTATAAGTAAAAGTCCGTAATTCAAGATGTAGCCTACTTGAGTAAAAGTACGAAAGTATTGGCATCAACATGTACTTGAAGCACCAAAAGTAAAAGTACAAAATTGAAAATAGCAGATCTGCTATCTCACAAATAAAGTAGTCTACAATATTAGGATCTCAGATGTAGTGGAGTAGGCCTACAAGTAAAAGTATTGGAAATTGGAAATAGGCCTACTCAAGAACAAATACCTCAAAACTGTACTTGAGTACAGTACTTGAGTAAATTTACTAGTTACTTTGCACAACTGGACATTAGGCATGTCTCATCGAGAGTTGGAAAGCAATAACAACATTTAATGTCGCACCAATAAAAGGTGCAGCCAGGTTATTAGGCTATAGTTAACTGAAACTAAAATTGTTACTGAAATGAACAAATGAAATTAAGTGAACAAATGAACAATTGAGTAGGCCTACAATGGACAGGTATAGCATCCCCCATAAATAAATAAAAATAAAAACAAAATAAAAAAATAGACAATAGGGCCTAAATAAACAACAGAATAGGCTTGCAAAAATCACAAACAAACATTGAGGCTCTTTATTTGGATGCAGAAATATAGTAGGCCTATTTAATTAGGCCTAGAAATATTGAATGCTTTAACCAGTGAAAAATAGCAGATATACAAGCTCACAGCGCTGCGAGCTTGTAGATCTGCTATTTTTGAAAAAGTCGTGAAAATGTGTGCAAATCTTTGAATATATGTATTTTCAAAGGGAACGTTTGTAACTCAAATTTTGCTTCTGGGTGGTCCCTGGAACTAGATATTTTGAAATGGGGGTCCGTGGCCAAATAAATATCATTTTGGGGGTCCTTCACATGAAAAGGTTTGAGCACCACTGACATAGTAGTCTCTCAAGAACAGACTAACTGAGCTCCAGTTAAGTGAAAAGGACTTTTTCTTTGACGATGGCTGGCCAGATTGCTGACATAGAAACATAGTTTTTTTCCAAAAATCTTGAAGGATTCAAAAGACACATAGAATCGGGTCAAAATTCTAATTTTCACGATTTTTCAAAAATAGCAGATCTACAAGCTCGCAGCGCGGCACTCGGTGCCGCGCTGCGAGCTTGTATATCTGCTATTTTTTTAATATTTAAAGCATAAAATACACTCGGTGCCGCGCTGCGAGCTTGTATATCTGCTATTTTTTTAATATTTAAAGCATAAAATATTGCGTCATAATGTGTTCAGGCCTAAATGGGTTAACAAACAGAAGTGCAAACATTGGATCCACATCCTCTGTGATAAAGATTTAGAAAAAGGAAAGAAACTGGATTCATATGTCAAATATCCCACAGCAGAAAGTGGGCTGAAGTTGTAGCCTACATTTAGTGTATCATATGCCAAATATCATAAAAGCTGCCTAAACACTACATCTCTAAACATACTGTAGCAGCTGCAAGAAGAAAAAAAGAAAGCCATAATTAACTTTATGGTTAACTATAATGGCTTGTCTCCCTCACCATTAGTGGTGGAAGTTAACTAAATACACATCTAGTAGAGCCCACTATACTTCAGTACAATTATGGACTTCAGTACAATTATACTACTCCATTATATTTCAGAGGCAATGCATGTTGTGAGCTTGTAGAATCATTTGAGAACTTTTAGGACTCTATAAGTATAATTTGATTTACAAGTCAAATTCTAATATACAGCTTTTACTTGTAACAGGGTATTTTACATTGTGGTATTAACTATTTTTACTTAAAAACTGATCACAACACCTTATTTCACCAATATCAATTCCACTGCAATGGCATACTGTACCAACAACTGTACACAGACCTTTCCCCTTTGCACCACTCTCACTATATTATATGCAGAGAAAACAACAGTTTTAAAGTGTTTTAACTGATGGCTAGTTTTTGTATAGGCCCCATTGGCGTTTATTGGAGTAGAACCGCTGCTCCTTCACTTGGAAAGGAGTCAGCTTAGGTGGTTTGGGCATCTAGAGAGAGGTGTTGTGGTTGCATTCGTCTTTGTCATTCTGCTCATCCCACAAAATGTGTGTTCCTTATTTTTGTGTGGAGTTTGCATGTTCTCCCCGTGTCTCTTAGGGTGGGTACTCTCACATAGAAGGAAGCATAGGTTGGCATAGGGAGTGTAGCGCCCAGGATTACATCATTAGATAATTGGCACTGGGTGAAAAATGGGTTACAAAAATGTGGGATTAAAAAATAATAATAAGAAAAAGATAAATAAACACCTTCCAATGATACAAATGAAACATTGTTAGAGAGAGAAATAATCCACCAAACACACATTCCAGTCCAGGTTGGCACTTTGAATTCCAGTTTAGGCCGGAACCAGTCAACTCCACATTCCCTTTGAGTGTCGAACAAAATATCTGTGACAAAAAGTGTCTGAAAGAGTTCCTGTTAACCAGGGTGACACCTGCAGGCTCTGGTTGACTGAAGACAATGCACAGTGCCTCCATGTTGGCCAGAGGAGGGACCAGAGATTCAACAAAGCCGTGTAATGAGAATACATAAGCCGGATAGATGTTTTATCATTTGCAGGATATTCAAGTTATAATTCACATGAAGGGTGATCTACCAAATTTGTATCGTTATTAATTAATCTCCTTGTTTTTTCACAGAGTCGACTGCTGAGTCTGGATAAGAAACTCTGGTATTCACTTAGAGACAGAGAGGCCCAATTTGATCTAGGCACAAAGATCTGGCTGCCACTTGTTCGTTACCTGAGTAGAAGGATGATGTTATTTTAAACTGACTGTCTATTCTAATGCATGTACATGGTTCTCGTATGTCCATGGAACAACTCACTTTGATTCTCTATTATGTGTTACGTCACTGAGCAGTAGTGGTCGTAATGAAGGGGTTGTTTTTATGTCATGTGTTATTTGGTTTTGTATTTTATTTCTTGTTTGTTTTCTTGCTCTTTCTTCTTTCTCTTTTTTCTTTTTCTTTCCTTTAATTATGCTGAAGACAGAAAATTGTTACTCTGATAACATGTCCATTGTGTAACTCTTGATAATCTGTTGGCAATAAAACATATTTTACAAAAAGAAACTCTGGCATGACAAACTACTAAAGGTCTGTTCTTTTATCGGTCTGTCTGTCAGTCGTTCTGTCTGTATAGGCCTATCTATACATGACTGACTTACTCTGTATATGTTGTCATTAAAGAAAGAACGAAATTGGTGTTCTTTAGTAAATATAAAGTCCCAGGTTTTCTTTTGCCTGGACCCCACCAGGCCAAAAGAAAACCTGGGAGGCCAAAGACCACCTGGCGCAGAACTGTGACACAGGAGCTGGAACAGATGAACCTGTCATGGGGAGAGGCACAACATGCTGCTAGGGATCGAATGCAATGGAGATCGCTCATTGAAGCCTTATGTCCCATTGGGGACGAAGGAGTAAGTAATTCATTAAGTAAGAAAATATAAAATGGCTCTATAAAGAAACTATATACAGTTGCATATAAAGTAGAACATGTTTACAGTACACTTTGAACCTTTGTGTGTAAGAATGTGTTTAGTCGAGTGTAATGTTTTAAGGTTTCAGACAAAAATTCACATTTTAGTGTGGATGAGTGATTTGATTGATTGACAGTCCTTTCACTTTGTTTCAAAAAGCACAGATTGAGACCTAACAAAAAAACGTTTAGTCGTGAGATTTGTTTTTAAGTATAATCCCTGAGGAATAAATGTGCAATGAGGCATGAAGCTATAAATGTGCAATACAGCAAAAAAACACATGTATATAGCATAGAAACAATTATACAAACAGATACTGTATCAGCAATAACTATCTTTATTTATTATTCTATAGCAGCGGTGGTAACAACAGTATATGTACATTGTGCAATGTTAGGTTGATCACACGAGAAGACCAGTTTTCTAGCGTGTACTCACTCACACTCACTCACACACGCGTGCGTGCGTGTGTGCGTGTGCGTACCCTCCAGAGTTGCCAGCATCGAGGGGATCTCTCCCTCCCAGAGGGTCTCGGTCTTGGGGTACATTATGTACCGACTGTAAGCATGCATGCATGTATAGCAGTGATTTACTCATCTGAACATTTTTAGTTTTAGATGACTAAATATCATATGATTTTAGTCAACAACAACAAAACAAAAAATAATAATAATAGGCGGCTGTGATGCCATCGTAATGCATAGCTGCATGCCAACGCGTTGTGAGCATCTCTTAGTTCTACTGGATCTCTTCTCCACTAGTCACTAGTCACTAGTTGTTATTTGTTACACCCCCGCTGCAGTCGCCCGGGGTCGGCGGCGAGGGACCCCCGCAGGGCAGCCATGAGTCGGCCGCTCTGCGGGGGTCCCTCGCCGCCGACCCCGGGGTTAGGGTCCGTCGCCGGCAACCCTCCACCGGGGTCCCGCGATGCCTCTCGCGGACCGCCGCTCCTCAAGTTATTTTTCATTATTATTAACACATGGGAAGCCAAGGTTTCTAACATTTCTAGCTGTTGCTGCTGCCGCCGTTCACTCACGCTTTATTTTGAAGAGCCTCGGAAGCTTCGTGCGTGTGCACGTGAGTGTCCACTGACGATTGAGGAAGATAATCCATTTGTTTACAAACGCTCGCGAAACTAAAATCCAAACCGGGGCCGACCATCGCGGTAAAGTGTCGCCATGAAAACAATCAGATCTCTGCTTCCCTGGCGTTCTTTGCACCTTATTCAGAGATAAAGCCCTTTTTATGTTTCAGCATAGAATAGAAATCAATGCAGCCTAGACGCGCCATTTTGTTTCTGTGCGAGCCACGGTATGACGTATGGACCAGGGTCTTTCACAGGGTACACAGGACGGATGCAGCTGTATGTAACCAAGTTAACCCTTTATCTCGTTGAGGGACGAGACAACTTGTTTTGGCACAGCGACCTCCAGTGGCCGTATCTCGTTACTGAACAAGTTTGGCCCCCAAGTTGTTAAGAAACGTTTAATTTTTTTGGAATGTTATTTTCCAGTGTTCAATAAAGGTTTGAAGAGGAATTCAAAGCCAAAAGCCAAACACAGCATCATATTGCGTGACGTCAGTCGCAAGTGCAAAATGGTAGGCGAGCCAAAATGGCACCGCCACAATTTGTCCGTGTCTGTCCGTACGAGTAATGCCTGAAAGTGCAGTTCCCCTGACACATCACTGTGACATCTCAGGTGACATAACAGTGATGTCAGATACTCAGAGCAGGGATCTCCATATATGGGTATAAACAGGTGACATCAGGTGACATCACAGTGTAGATCTTTATCTATCAGTCAAGTTCTCCTCGACAGCACATAGGTAGGGCCCTTAGCCAATGAGGTGCAGCCAAAGGGTAGATCTTTATGCCGATACATGGTGTTACATGTGAGCCCACACTGTTTCGTAGGAACAGTATTTCTAGTTAAAAATTAAACTTTTCCCAAATATGGAGAAGGCTGACATCACAGATGTCTTACATCATTGACCATATGAGACTGACACAGTATGTCCCATATGGGCAGTCCAAGATATAGGCTTAATATTGATGACAGGTATCTCCATATATGGGCATAAAAGGGAAAAGGACTGATACAGATATCTCCATATATGGCCATTAATTTATCAATGAATGAATTTTCCCCATTGACGAATGGGGAAAATTCAAATGAGACGAAATTAATTTGCAAGAGTGACTCGCGCGATTTGTTATTTGTTGACGAAATGTTCAATTTAGAGACCAGTCTGATATGTCATGGACCTCCATATTTGGGCATGGCTGACATCATAGTGACATCATATGTGATGAGGTTGGAAGCCGGACAGCCTAAAACTGGAATGCAACACCTTCTCAGTTCAGTTTGACCACAGGTGACCAGTTGAGCTGCAAGATAACCAACACCAAGGGGAACATCCACCATTCACAAGCCTGTCAGCCTCTATTCATTCAAAACATCTATACTACATCAGTCTCAGTTCCACCTGACTGTTCTTGAATTGCTGTACCCACTGTACTGTACTGTAGGTGTTATATTCAATAAAGCACAACAATAATTACAGCACAAGAGCTCTTCCATCATCTTAATCATGGCTGAAATGCGCTGGACAGTACTTCTGAATGGTGAATCTGTACCTTGTGTCCCCACTGCTGTGGCAGTGGGGCACAAGGTGTACACCTTTGGAGGGATTGATGATGTTGAAGACATTAAAAGTGACACTCCTCAACACTGTGTTGTGAACATCTTCAACACAGTATCTTTGCATTGGAGGAAGTTGGCTTATGTGACAAGGCTAGGAGAACGGCTCCTTGATATTCCCTCCAACCGCATAACACACACAGCTGTGCTGATAGGAGATATCATCTACCTCTGGGGAGGACTAGCAAGTCTTTCAATAGAGTACTGTGCCCACAGCAATAAATGGGATATCAGCGGGAGAGACTGCCACGTCGACTGGAACGTTCTTTATGGATTTGATGTGACCACCCACAGATGGTTTAAGCCCAAGACTTCTGGGGATGTTCCAGAGGGGAGGTCCAGCCACTCAGCCAGTGTGTTAGGGAAGTATATGTATATCTATGGCGGAATCAACAGGTCAGAGACAACGACTAATGACATCTACAGGTTGGACACTGTCACAATGGTCTGGTCTTTGTTTAATACCACAGGACTTGCTTCAACATCTCACTGTGCCACCATTATTGGGACAAAGATGTTTGTTTTGGGGGGAAGGATGTTTATTAAGGGGGGCAGGGTTAACAACTACTACAACATCATGAGAGTGTTTGACACAGAGAACAACTGCTGGCTGAGCATGCCTTCTGCACAGTGGCCGGAAGAAAGCGGGAATCATAAAGCCTATCATTCAGCCTTTGCCTACAATGGAGAGCTGTACGTACTATTTGCTGGTGGCCAGTCACCTTCCTTTAATAATATGTGGACTTTCAATCCAGAGACCTTCTCCTGGAAAAAGGTAGAGCCCAAAGGGAAACAACCACATACATGGGATAATATGATGTCTTGTTGCAGGGTGGGAGATCAGGTCGTCCTCTTTAGAGGATACGCTCAAATACAGCCTGGTGTTCTGTACATCTTAGACTTAAGTCCTAGTTTGAAGACATTATGCAAACTAGCTGTTATTCAGGGCGGTATGGAGCAGTCAGGTCTCCCACACAACATCAGGTGGGAACTGGCAGCTATGACTAACCAACAGACAACAGCAGCAAGAGAAATAAATCACTAGTCCACTAAAGAATAAGAATATATAACTGCTTCCAGCTCCCTTAATTGTAGGCTATAGACAGACATACAGATTCTGGCCTTGTCCCTTTTATGCCTCTATATGGGCATGCTGATATGCCCATATACCGGTATGTAGAGTCCCTTCATGCCCATATTGCTGATGTCATGAGTATATGCCCATATATGAGCATGCCCCCTTCGGTGCCCAAATATGGAGCTGGGTTTTGTTAGGTGATGCTATGATGACACATTGACGTTAGACAACATACTCCATATTTGGGCGTAGCTATATGGAGATCTCTTTAGCTGTCAGTCCATGTCCCTTTATGCCAATAAATGGAGATTGCGTGTCAGAGGTCCATCTGCCGGCCAGTCCTCCCTTAATTAGAGGCCAGTCCTCCCTTATTATTAAATACTTAATTCAAAATAAATTAATCATTTGTATAGCATTAATAATACATTATAATGTAAATACAGTCATAAGCGTTTAGTGCCCATTGACAGAACCTGCAGTGTAAACATAAAATAAACATTCTTTTACTGTATGAAAATAAACAATAAACAATCTGCAATCATACATACATGTAAATACTGTATGGCTGAATAAAGTGGATCACGGTACCAAAAATACCATTCGCCTAAATAAATTCTTTATAAAAGGTTATAAGACGTATCAGTGTCAAAACTATGTAAATAAATATTTTACATTTTATTTAAAAATGAACTACTTCAGAGCATGTGTGAAAACCTAGATCCCTAGGTCACCTCTCATACACTCTTACTCAGGCACTAAGGTATGGCTTCAGCCTTTACAGTTAAACTAATATTTTAAAAAAATATACAGTATATATATTTTTTTATTTTTGTTTTTTGTTTTAAATGTTTTTAACTTGTACCTTGACGCTGATCACTTTTTAAGTGTGGGCAGGTGGCTCACAGTAGCTGACAGAGTACAGCATCTTGCAATGGGCCTGGTGTACAAGATACACTACACCACTAAGATACCCATGTACAGTACATGAAAGAATACTTCCAAAACGTCAAGGATGTTCACAATTACAACACCAGAGGCACCATAGTCTCACAGGGAATGCATGTGGTGTTGACTGGTTCCGGCCTAAACTGGACTTTAAAGTGCCAACCGGGGCAAAAAGACAAGTTATTGCCCTCTCATCTGACAAGGACTCCGGAGCATCTGGAATGAGATGCCACATCATGCCAGACTAGAAAGACTATGTGCACTCAGAAGAGCTGTCCCATTTTACAAGCAAAACGTGTACCCTATGTGCACTTCACAGGGAAAAGCCCTACCCTACCCTAGCTAGGGCTGCACTTTGAAGGGTACACACTCTGAATTGGGAAATGGCTTATGTCTGGTTTCAGTTCCCTGGCCTACAGCCATCAAGGGCTTCAGTTAATGACTTATTGAAATATTTCAATATTAAGCTGTTTCGCTTGTCGTTTTCTTTAGCATAACAAAGAATATTAAATTCGGCTACACCAATGTGCTTCACTGTTTTGCATTTCTGTCTAATAAATTATTCAATCAGTCAATTTACTATGCTATAGGTCTAATCACGTCAAACATTTTGTACTTTTTCTTGTAACTAAATGTTGATGCCAACACTTTTGTACTTTTACTAATATACATTTTGAATTCTGGACTTTCACTTGTTTTCTATATATTTCTATATTGCAGTGTTGATAGTTTGGTCAAGTAGCCTATTATTGCTATCAAAAAACAATGGCGATCATTAGTAGGCTATGATACCCTTAATTTTACATAAGGACAAAACATCTATTGTTTATAAAGTACCCGGAATGCAAGTACTTGGTACTTTTAAATGTACTTAGTTACTTTACACCACTGATGACTGGCCATATCACGCCAACAATAACTGTTTATAACACCACTACAATGATTGTGATGTAATTTTCCATCATTTGGGGATTTTTACTTTTGGTACTGTAAGTATATTTAGATGGCAATACTTAGTTGGTACTTTTACAGTAACACAGTAGGTTAACACATTCAAACACAGACCTTGTTTTACTTGTAACAGAGTACTTTTACTTAGGTAAACACATTTGAGTAGCCTACTTTTTCCATCTCGCAGCATCCATGGGTGTTGCGCCGTTGGTGTTGTAAAAAGATTGGGGCAAAACACATGGAGAAATAGACATCCATGCCTTGATTTCGTCCAAAACATATTAATCCTAAAATTGGAAATGTTATTGGAGCCTATACCAGCAGAAAGAGACCATACTTATGTGTTTGTGTAACTGGATCTATAAAGAATGCTTGCTGCTTGCACATTCAACTGTGCAAACGGGAGAAGGGAGGGAGCGTTTCGCTGTTTCTATGCGTCATCTTTTCGACACCCAAACCTAACCCTTATAATATTTGCAATAAAAAAATGGTTGGAGACTTGGAGTAGGGTTTGAATTCATGAAAACTATTCAAGATCAGGCGGGTAAGCGCACATCATGACACACAGGATAACATGATACAATCTGACAAGGAACACTCAAACACAGGGACTAACAGGACACAGGTGAACTCGAATGACATGATTGGCTAAGCCTTAGCCAATTAGGCCTATTTCATGGCCAAGGAGTCATTTTAACTGAAAACGAATGGTTGGAATGGATTCAGCAGCCCAAAAATACCCTAATTACACATCTCATACGCTTATATTGTCAATTTCTTTATTTTTTCCCCTTTAATCCCAGGCTCAGGGTATCCCGATACCCCCAACTTTGATTTGTCCCCCACAAAGTTTCCAGAGGGAGTTAAGAAAGGTCAGAGGTGATAGTAGACACCTTTATTAACACATTTGTGAAGAAAGATATTGGATATGATTTAGTTCCCAGATTGGTCCAGCATGATAGGCTAACTTTCCCTTACTAAAAGGAAGACAGAGACACCACCAGAGGACACCACAACACCACCTCTCTCCAGAATGTCTTGATAACTCTACAGAATTTAATTCTAAATGTCACTATCAGCAGATAAATAAGTCTAGACAGTCTAAATGGGGTAATGATGACAACATACACGCCAATTATACAAAAACAAACCATCACAGTTAAAACACTATAAAACAGCGTTGCTTTCTCTGCATACATCTAGTGAGATAAGAGCAGAGGGGAAAGGTGTACAGTATACGCCATTAGAGTGGAATTAATTGGTAAAAAATTGTTGTTGTCGATTACAAAATAGAAGACTTTGTAGTCCTGAAGTCCTGCAGTGCCATACACAGATTTCTATCTTATAACAATGATAACATTAAGCTATGTTGTGTGTAGGATATACAAAAACTTTCACCTCAGACACATTCACAACATAATTATTTATCATTGCACAAACTTCTAGGACCCCCCCT
Source organism: Nannobrachium achirus (assembly GCF_963921795.1). Taxonomy (NCBI): domain Eukaryota; kingdom Metazoa; phylum Chordata; class Actinopteri; order Myctophiformes; family Myctophidae; genus Nannobrachium; species Nannobrachium achirus. The sequence continues at coordinate 40,645,572 of NC_137827.1, read as the reverse complement.
CCCCCCATCTCTGTTTTCAACCCTGAACATAGGCCTACTGGGTATAGCTAGTATAGGCTACATACATTCTCATCATCCTCTGTGGATTGACTGTTCATAGTGCGACGATTCGTAAGGATCAAAGCTAGTTCAGGGGGCGGTCCCAAGGGAGCGCGCGCGCGGAGGGGGGTGGGTCACTAGGTCCTGCCCCCCCCCTTACCCATAGTTCATAGGGAAGTCAGATGGTGGGACTCAGTCTTGTTGCATAGCACTGCTGCTGCTACCACGCTGCAGTACACACACAAGTGCCACACTTGTTGCTTGCAGGTAGCTGTGCTGCTGCCCACCGCTTGGACAGGGTGTCTAACTTGGCTGAGTATTTCTGGCTGTTTCTGCTATTTTACTATCGCTCAATTCATGTTCTTAGCTGCCAAACTAAGAAGCTGTGTTCTTGGCCAGGTTGTATGGGAAGTTTGAGATTGTTATTCTGGTAATCGCTGAATTCTAAACTGCTGTTTCAAGGTTCAGATTTCTTGCTATCGTTGCTGGTGCCTAGCTGATTTCTGTACTTTCAGTTGTTTGTTGCTAAAGCTATTTCAAAGGTGCTACAGGCTTTCTAAAGTTGCAAAGGTAAACTCAGTATCATAGAAGTTGGCTGTGGCTACGGGCTAAATGCTAACTTATTTCGTGCCCTGGTGGGCCTTTACTGGGCTACCATGAGTTAAAGTAATCTCAGTCGTTGGGTTTGTCGATAACAATGTCAGTACTTTGCAACGGCGCGGGCCGTATCGGCTAGCGCGGAACAACAGGTTTAATGTACAGTCAGCTAGGAGCTAGCTGGTGGCTATTGCTAGCCGGCTATTTCGGTAAGGATGCTGTTAGCTGGTAAATCAATGTGCTAGCCATGTCAAGGCATAGAGCGGCGGCCCGCGTGAAAACACAGCCCCGTAGCAGGTAATGAATCACGCTAGGAGGATTCAGTTTGTAGGTTGCAGGTGTCTGTAAACGGCAGCGTTCACCTAGCTCCTGAGCTAGCCGAGTCACGTCAAGCGGTGATTTACGGCATGACGTTCGGCAGCAAATACTAAGCGCTGCGTGTGGGAAATGTAGTTCTCTATCATGCCAAGCCTCGGCGTCGTGCTAGTAGCAAGCTTCGCCCGCAGCGTGCTTAATCTAGTTAGTATGGGGCCTATATTGCTTCTGCCTCGCCTCGGGTTATGTGTATGTTTTCCTCTTTTTACACTGTCTGGCCGTCTTAACAGCTGCTGCTTATGAGGTGCTAGTTGCTATAACATAGCAGCTAAATGGTTTCTGTCGCTTCTGGACCACAGTAGGGCTGCTGCCAGTTACCGTGGCGTAGAAGCCCTCGCGGGATGAATTATTAAATACAGTAATCGCCTCTCTTTGAGAAGCCTATAAAGGATGTCTGTCTGCATGGGCTCCTGAGAGGAGGAAACCAGCAAGCTCATAGGTGCCACAGTTTACGTGCAAACAATGTTTTGCTTCCGCTAACGCAGGTCGTGCTGTCTGTCCTGACGTCACCAGTTGAACTCGCTAGTGCATGCAGGGAATCGTAGTCTTCTCTAAATGCTCGGTAGCTCCAGCTAAATATTCTCTTCAGTTTCAGCATCCATCAGCTGCAGCTCATCAGCTTTCTTCGCACCGCAAGCTTTAAGTTAGGGTTCTAAGTTGTCAGTTGTTCTGCTTATTAAATGCTAAGTAAAATAGGCAAATTGTTGCCGCTGCCGCAGTTGGATACTGTCATGTCTCCGTGGTTTCGTCTGAGGCTAGCTCTACCCAAGCTGCTAATGCTGCATAGCTGCTACCAGAGCAGTATAATCAGAGAGTGGTGTCACCGCGGGGTCAGAAACAGCGCTGGTCACGTGGTTCATTGTCACTTTACACCTCATAGACTTCAATGCATTTTGTAAACTTCCGGTTGGCCGTTTGTCACTATACGCCAATAGATGTGTGCGTAGACGACCTGGCCCCACGAAGTGAACGGGAGTGACGCAACTCTCCATTCTAGGGCTCTGGCTGCTACTACAGCAGGTCGCCATAGCAGCATGGCGCTGCAGCTGCTGAGGTTTTCTGCTAACATATTTATCATTACAGCTCCAGGCCGGAGCTGCGGCATGCCCCCTGCCACGGCATCAGGTTAGCACTGCAGCTTCATGATAAAGCTGCTTCATGTTCCACTACATCGCGTTTTTCTTTATAGCTCGGGCCACGGCTGCTACATGTTGCTGCTAACATCATGTTTGTCCTTTCAGCTTCTTGCCGGAGCCGCTGCATAGCGGCTGCTACAGCATGCCATCATTGCAGCGTCGCGCTGCAGCGGCTGAGTGTTTTCTGCTAACATGTTTCTCTTTATAGTTTCGTCCACTACTGCATAATTCCATGAGACCAGTCAGGAGTCGGTTAGCACTGGAGAGGGCATTGCTACTAACAGCTTCCGCTACTTCTGCCGCTACCATGAGCTGCCAGCCTGCCAGCCTGCCCGCCCTCCCGCCCGCCTGCCTGCCCGCCTGCACGCGCCATATTCAGCAGACGGAAGTGGCCTACCGCCAGCCCGCCGCCTGCCTTCCCGCCCGCCTGCCTTCCCACCTGCCTGTCGGCCCTCCCGTCCGGCTGCCCGCCCGCCCGCTACAGCATCAGTTAATGCTATTACTGCTGCTACCATGAGCATGAACCAGCGCTGCGTCGTGCTGGAAGCCTGTGGTGCCGGCCCATCTTCCGGAGGCGCTGTCAGGCTGCGACCGTCGTCGCCACCGCCAGGTCGCAAGGGAACATGGGAAGCTGCAGTTCCAGCACCAGCGGTGGGAACTCCATTCCTCTCGCCAGCTGCAGCTTTCCCAGATGCCCTGAGGAGCCTCACTCTAGCAGGTAAATAGCAACGCATTTGCTTGTTCGATTCTGTGAGCGTTCAGCCGCTCTCTAAGCTTGCTAATAATAGGCAACCATAGTTACATAGCAGCGACTTACTTGTACTGAATGTTGGGCTTTAGCCGCTCTCTAGGCTTGCATAGCTTGCCTTTAAAGGTCAAGACGGGTATCTCGTGGAGATTCTCATATGTGCAGCAGCAGACTCTGCAGCAGAGTGCTCCGTGGGCTGCGAAAATTTCTCTGTGATCTTAAAAGTCAGCGACCTTAGGCGTGGTTTCATTGTTATGGTCAGCTAAAGCTAAGATTGTAATTTCTGCGGCAAGCACATGCGGTCACCAAGGCCAGGCTTAAGATGCGACTAGCACATGGCCTCTGAAGATTGCAGCTCGCAGTTTAAGCAGGGAAGGTACACCAGTGTCAGTCGCAGAACTAACTCTCCCTTCTGTCCTTTCATGTCCATGCTGAACACCGGGCTGTCTGCCCGACGTCCTCGTCACACGACCCCCGGAGAGAGCTGCCAGATTTGCGGCCCGCCCCTCTTCACTCTGCATTCTCTCCGGATCGGAGCAGCCACACCACCAGCACTTCTGGTGCCCTCAGCTAACTCAAGATCCTGCACGCCAAGCTATCAAGCACACACAACACAGGACTGACCGAAGCGTAATGGTTCCAAGCTGGAGTTGGACGCGTTTCAGTTAACGCTTCTGCTGCTGATGCTAATAGTGCTGCAGGCACTATTGGCAGGGTTGTTCCATAGGGTTTCATGCTGCTTCTGCTGCGTTACTCGGGGCATGCGCCCCTGATAGGTTGCGGGCCACGATAAATATTACGCTTTAATATTTCTATCATGCAAAAGCTAGGTGGTTGCTGGGGTGTTAGTTAGGTAGGATGTGAAGCTGTAGGGCGCTGTAGTTATATGAATTAAAGGTTTCATCGCTGCTTCTGGTTCTGCTGTCTATATATATATATACGTCCATGTTGCTGCTCCCGCTTTTCTCTAGGGTGTTTTAGTATGGCTTCAGTCAGATTGCAGTATATCGTTATAGTCAGCAGTACCACCTTCCTCACCGTTGGTTCGGTCTGCCAGCTGCTAACATTCTTAATTATTAAATTGCTTTAGCAGTACTTATAGCGTTTTTGGCAAGCTGCCAATATCATTGCTTAGTATTTTGCCTTAGTAATATTCGCTCTGCCAGATGCTAATATGCTTAATTATTTTATTTTTTTTGCGTTAGCAGGAAAGGCAGTTCATAGTTTGCCCCGCAGTAATGATAAATTAATCGCTAGAGTCACAGCAGAGCTGCCTTCCTCGCAGTTGTATCTTGCTTTAGTAATATTTGGTCCGCCAGCTGCTAATATTCTTACTTATTATTTGCTTAGCAGTTAATAGCGTCTTTTGGCAAGCCGTCAATATCATTGCTAGTATTTTGCCTTAGTAATATTCGGTCTGCCAGCTGCTAATATTCTTAATTATTTTTTTTGCCTTAGCAGTTAATAGCGTCTTTTGGCAAGCCGTCAATATCATTGCTTAGTATTTTGCCTTAGTAATATTCGGTCTGCCAGCTGTTAAATAATTCTTAATTATTCCTGTTGCTTTAATAGTATTTTAATAGTATTTATAGCAATCCAAGCAGGCGGTGCTATTCTTACTTAATTGCTTTAGCAGTTTAATAGCCATCTATAGCACAGGAAAGGCAGTTCATAGTTGCCCCGCAGTAATGATAAATTAATCGCTAGAGTCACAGCAGAGCTGCCTTCCTCGCAGTTGGCTAGCACTGGCATGGGATTCTGAGCTTTTGGCGTGCTTTGGGGGTTTGTAGTTTTGGGGGGTATCGGGCCAGGGCTCGCTGTAATAAAATTATGCCCTCGATGCTCATGGTAACATGAGGATCGTGGGTTCAGCGAGCCATGGCCCGAGGCAGAACCCCATGCCAAACCATGCTAACTTAGGCTATAGATTCTATGCTGTCTTATAGTAGAGCTAAGGTAGGCTGCCAATACTATGCGCTTAGATATAGGCTTAGATTCTATGCTGTCTCTATAGTAGGGTGCTCAATATGCCATGCTGTGTGATGCTTGCTTTCTGCCTTCATTCTGGTCAATAAAGTATATCTTAACCCAAGTGATCGTCTCCTGAAATAGTGCGACGATTCGTAAGGATCAAAGCTAGTTCAGGGGGCGGTCCCAAGGGAGCGCGCGCGCGGAGGGGGGTGGGTCACTAGGTCCTGCCCCCCCCCCTTACCCATAGTTCATAGGGAAGTCAGATGGTGGGACTCAGTCTTGTTGCATAGCACTGCCCCGCCACCACCCCAGCGCCACCTTCAGGTTCTGCCTTAGATCCCCCTCGGGGGGTATCGGGCCAGGGCTCGCTGTAATAAAATTATGCCCTCGATGCTCATGGTAACATGAGGATCGTGGGTTCAGCGAGCCATGGCCCGAGGCAGAACCCCATGCCAAACCATGCTAACTTAGGCTATAGATTCTATGCTGTCTTATAGTAGAGCTAAGGTAGGCTGCCAATACTATGCGCTTAGATATAGGCTTAGATTCTATGCTGTCTCTATAGTAGGGTGCTCAATATGCCATGCTGTGTGATGCTTGCTTTCTGCCTTCATTCTGGTCAATAAAGTATATCTTAACCCAAGTGATCGTCTCCTGAAATGTATTTACCGACAATAACCGTCTGTAACACATGAAGCAAAAACAGCTAGAATCAAAGAACCAAATGTCACACTAGCCATCTGTACTGATAAGCCAACATATCCATGTTCCTCCATTGATTATAGTCAGCTCACCCATGGCAGGCCATCCAGCAGCACCTGGGAGAGGCAGAGGGAGGCAGCAACGATCTCAGAAGGCCGGCAGTGAACCATATTGTAGTCAAGGAGTGTCAACTCCATCAGATACTGGGCCAGCGTGTGTCTCTCTGCAGTAGACTAGAACAAACAAACAACACCATTGAAAAACCTGCTTGCATATAAAATGACAAATACAAAAACAAATGTTAATTTTAGACATTTAGAAATGTTTTGCCCATAGTATCCATATTGGAAATTAGATTTGTTTTAACAAGTATGAATGGTGTAAAACAAAATAATCCGAGTTTGATTCCTACATTTGTGTCCCAGTTTGAACACCTACACCGATCCTGAATGTAATCACCGATCCACAAGCTCACAAAGCGTCAGTCATGTTGTGTTGTGAGCTTGTAGAACAGCTATTTTTGGGAACATCAGAATACACAAATCCAATCACTTGCAAATAACAGTGTGGACAGTCAGTCCTATAGATCAGATTTGAGAAACAAATGGTGAGAGAGATGGGGAGTGACACACAGCAAAGATCGTTGGGATCGGCATCTATGCCAATAATAATATTCTAGTTGCTTGTCTGTTAATAATGTAGTAGTAATAATTATGAAAAACACTCAAATGAAAACTAGTATTCTAGAGAAACACACGCAAGATAACAATAAAAAGCCAACAATCTCAGTTAAAGCTGATGACGGTCTTGTGTGGATTTCTGGGGAGCGTGTCGATAACTAACAATAATCTAATCTTAAAATAATCAATAACCGAAAATAGCAGATCTACAGTATAAGCTCACAACACTTGTTGTGGGCTTGTAGATCTGCTACTTTTGGTGCGAGACATGCTTTCACAGAAGACATGCTGGCTTCTATCTGTCATTTCTACTTGAATCCATGAACATGTCTTTGCTTTGAAAACAAAAAAAAACATTACTCAATTAACCAGTAAAATAAATACATCTAATGCAGGGTTTCTCAAAGTGGGTGGGCGATGTGACGCCAGTCCAGGGGTACCACAGAATACTTTGATAATATTTGGAATTCATCAATATCACTTCAGTTTAACCACGTAGACCCTCTATGCTTAGTAACACAGACCTGAGTTGCACTGTACAAGTTCTTCCATCTACCCTTAACTCCCTTCACCAGAAATAGCAGATCTATTTTCAGTCTGTTCTAATGGAAATGGATATTCCTCTGTGACACTGTATCTTAGGAAGAAAGATTTGCATATTTATGTAGCATAATGACTCAATATTATAACTATTTGCTTCTATATAATTCAGGGGTGATGTGGATGAAAAGGTTATATTGGGGTGCCCTATGTGAAAAACTGTTTAAGAACCACTGATCTAATTAAGAAAATAAACATAACCTTTACACCTTCCCACTGAATCTCTTTCGCCCTCTGGTAGTGCTTCACCTTGTGAACCACTGGGGTTGAACAACTCGGTTTACGTCCAGTTTGGAATGGACACCATTGCAGCGGCCAGCGGGTCTTGGCTCAGGTTTAACGACTTGACGTCCCGTCATTCATTATAGGTGAAACATGTCAAAACATTTCAATTATATTTAAAAAATATGCACGCACTGGAAGCACATGCATGTTTCAGTGTTCCCTAATGCCTACAGTGTGCTTGTCTTTATATGTGACTTTTCTTCCTCACTGATGCATGCCCCCTAAAGCGCGGGATCCTTTGATGTTTCAAATGTCCCCTTTCCTGTGTTGTAATGAATAGGTCTGGGTAAATGAGCCACAAGTTAAATAACTCCTTGCAAGGTACAAGGGACTATCACTCCAAACAAGATGTTGGCAGGGACGTGCTGGGCCCCTGATTCAGCCCGGGAAAAAGAGTTGGAAAGGCCCTCATTTTATTTTTTTATATATTTCGTCGTTGTCGGGTGGAAAACGTATATGTCCAAAACCGTTTGTTTTGTATTTATCATTTTAAAAATTATTTAAACTAGTGAAAACAGCCGATCTACAAGCACACAACGCCTCGCACCGCGAGACGCTGTGTGCTTGTAGATCTGCTGTTTTCACTACTTTTGTGCAACAGCCTTGTATGATGAAGCAAGGCTTTGCTTTGCGAAAAAATATATACATTTGAAACTTGGAGATACGAGGTTTCTGCCCGACAGTGACGATTTACTTTGTTGGCCGCCCAGCCCCCAAAATGGCCGACATTTTATTTTAAATTTTTCCCTAATGGCCGGGAATGAACCGGCCGTTCGGGAGTTGTCCCGCTTTTCCCAATGGCCAGCACGTCTCTGGATGTTGTGGAACTGTGAGGTAAGGTTCATTATACCGCAGAACAGGTGTTGGGACTTTATGGGGGAAATGTCTTATCAACCCCTTTTCTCTCTCCTTATTTTTGTTATTTTCCAGTTTATACTCAAGGATCCCTCTCTGGATGCAAGCTACACGGATTTGGTTGTAGATTGTGACACTTGATGTTAGATTTCTGTTCTTCTGTAGGGTGCCTTAAAGCAAAATAACATGACAGCAGAGGTAATGCATCAAAAGTGGCCTCATTAGGGAATAATCATAAAAATTATATATATATATATTCAATATAAATTGAATTGGTCAATTCCGCCCTTAAATGTGTAATAAAGGATAGACTTGGCTTGCCAGGAGTAGTATTTAGATGGTAATTTTCATTTGTCCCATTTTAAATAGTTGTTTGGAAATTCAAATGGGCCTCAGAATACAACCCCTCCCCTACTTGTTATTCATTGTTGTGCAGGGTCATGTTCAAACCTATCCCACCCAACTGTACACAAACCCGATCTGTTTGGGTGAGGGAGCGGATTTTAGCCAGCTGAACAAATGCATAAGAGGATATACAGTAAACCATACGGATTGGCGTTAAACCCCTCACATATGTTACTGGCACACTAGTGCAATACTGTACGTCTTGATACATTTTTATATTCTTCTTTCAGCTGTGTCCATACAGCAAAATCCCCTGTGTTAATAATTGAACTCCAACTGACTGGAACCGAACGGAGGGTCAGTTTGGTTTGATTTGACTCTATCAGAGTTAGATTAACACAGAGGTTTTTTATCTATGCAATGTCATTGTCATTCTTATCTTGTCGAAACAAACAGGGTGTGACATGTGAACTGGCTGATTTCCTCTTTCATATTGCCAAAACACAAAACCAGTTTCTCTGAAACCCTTTCAAAGTAGATAAAACTGACCTGGGAAACCAAAGCTTTCATTTCTACATGTTTTCTATTATTATATTACATTGCACAGATGAAACATATTAAATAGTTTTTATTTTATTTTTTATTATTAACTGGAGCTCAGTTAGTCTGTTCTTGAGAGACTACTATGTCAGTGGTTCTCAAACCTTTTCATGTGAAGGACCCCCAAAATGATATGTATTTGGCCACGGACCTGCATCTCAAAATATCTACTTCCAGGGACCACCCAGAAGCAAAATCTTACAACTAACTGTTTGCTTTGAAAATACATATATTCAAAGATTTGCACACATTTTCACACAGCTTGTATATCTGCTATTTTTCACTGGTTAAAGCATACAATAATTCTAGGATTAAACAAGGATGCTAGTGAAATGTAAATATTACTTTCATTAATTTAAAAACCATCTAACTCGAGAAAAGACATGGGGGACCTGGTGCATGCTAATTGACACTGGTTCGGGTGGATATCGTTAGGCGAGAGCCACCGCTTCCGATGGACAGCGTGGCTTGGCCGGTCCTGAATGTGCTGGGCTCTTGTCCCCTCCGGATATGGGTGCTCAGCGTCAGCGCTCATCATCAACGAGGATACAAAGGTCCTCTTCACGACCGTCTCTATCCCGTCCATTGTGGCAGGGCTGCCTCCTAGCCACACAGCTCCTATGCTCGCTGCAGAACTAAATGCACCTCCTGTCATTGAGGGGGTCGCTGTGCCAGTTCAGCTGCTGAATGAACTCAGGTGCTCTGGTTCTGAGGTAAAATGTATTTGCTCGACTAGGGGAAAGCTATAAGTGATAACATGATGTTATGGTAGGTTAAAAGATAACAGGAAAAAAAAACAGATCTCACACATAACTAAGATACCTCCTCGATCCCCCAATCCTCCCAAAAGCAGACAGACAGACAGATAGATAGATGGATAGAGATAGATAGAAAGACAGACAGACAGACAGACAGACAGACATAACTACATAATAATTACACGATTAAATACATACATAGGCTACATACATACATACATACAACCGTACATACCGGTACGTATATACGTACGTACGTACATACATACATACATACATACATACATACATACATACATACATACATGCATGCATAGTGCATACATACATGCATGCATGCATGCATACATACATACATACATGCATGCATACATACATACATACATACATACATACATACATACATACATACATACATACATACATGCATACATGCACATAGATGCATGCATGAATGCAAGTCGTAGGGAGGTCAAACATATGGAACACTTTACAGGCCTCACTTAAATATAGCTTGCTTGTATCCCTAGATTGTTTTAAATCGGATAATTCAACTATGGTGAATCTCAACTGTAACTGTTTTAGTTGAGTTTCATATATCATGTGATGGATATTCTTCCCCTCTATATCATGTATTTTAGTCATTTACGTGTACTGTCTGTTTTTGTGTATAGTTTATTTTTATTTTTTATTTGTAGCCTACTATTGTTTTTGGCACTGCTGAAAAAGAGGGTCCAGCGCTCAGTCTGTTCTCCGAGACTTAAATAAAGGTTGGAAAATGAAAGTGTCAAAAGACGACTAAACGGCTTTCGACCATCAGGCTGAAGGAGAGGAGGTAGAGCTCTCTGGTTGGCTGCTGTTATTGAACTCTACTCTCCATGGTGTGACTAATCAATAGAAAAAAAGTAATTTTGGGGTGAACTACTCCTTTAAACCCATAACTGGGAATGCCCATATATGGACATATTGTGTCAGTCTCATGATAACCAGTGTGGTTGTCGCAATGCGAGTCACACTCCGTCCTTGTCCCTTTTATGCCCATATATGGAGATCCCTGATGTCAATATTAAGCCCATATCTGGGAATGCCCATATATGGACATATTGGGTCAGTCATATAGAGTTAAAGCAAAATAATATGGCCTTGTGCGCATTGTGCTGCCGCTATAGGCACGCCCTGTTTATTGTTTTAATTGACATTAAATACAAAAGATACACCAAAATAAATACAGATAACCTTGTGCCCATGCCCTAAGCACCGTGCAGTGCAGTAGTTATCTTTTGAATTTCTTAAATTATTTAAGCTGAGCATCTAGGCCTACAGGTTCATGTTTGTTGTTGAAAAAGACATTAAGCCATAGGCTATTTTTAGCCCCATAGTAGCCGTCTGTCCAACCGACTGATCTCCTGAATTCATTCAACTGCCAGTCTGTAGTAGTCTGACTCTGAAGTAGTCTGTTTGGTGGTGGAGAGCTACCTTGGAGGCAGAAAGTGACATTGCAGGCATGATGTGCTGTATTGTATAAACTCAAAGGTTGTGTTGATAGTGTGCTTTTAGATGTGTTTTAGAAGTGTTGTGATATTTGAGTGTAAAGCTGTGGTTAGAATAATGAGGTGCTTTTGCCTTACTTAAATATTTCCATTTTTCTCCTTTACTAAATCTCAGAGGCAAATATTGTACTTTTTTTTTTACTCTACACTACAATTTCTGACTTGAAAACTGCAGTTACAAGTTACTTTGTAGATTTAGAGAACCAGTTACTGCACTTCTTTGCTGCTATGGCACCTGCATTTCCACACAAGGATCAATAAAGGCTTATTTGATCTGATCTGATCTGATCATGGTAGCATTCCTGGAGTCTCAACAAATAGAAAAGATCTCATAAGAAGAGCTAACTGCTGCCATCTGTCGGTCAGGTTGAGCAATTACAAAGGTATTTTCTCTCTTTACTTGGATATCACTCAGAGAGAAAGAGAGATTATAAATATAATGTATACGGTATATTATGGGGTCATAATAATAATATGGGGTAAAAAGAAAATGTTTAACCTATTTATTTATTTATTTTCCATGTCATATCTGAATGAAAAATATAGAAAAAATAGATTTTGCTGCTGTTGTTTGTCTGGACTCTGATCTGTGACCGCGCAGCGATACTGGCAGACTGGTTCATATTGAACCTGTCAGGTCAGGGGTTCAAATCCCCCCACCAGCATCACTCTCAGGTAGTGATCACTGAGTCCCTCAAGCCTCTCCACCACGGCAAGGTCACAGCTATCGGAGAGGTTTTTTTTTTTTTTTTTTTTTTTTATTAATGATTCCCAGTAGTGAGGAGCAGTTTTTCTTCCTATTTGTTTGTTTTCAAGCTCAGCACACCTGCCTCTTTATTTGGGATTGTGCGTGTCTCCTTTTGCTAGCTGTCTTTATATTATGTGCTGATTCAGCTCCTCGAACACTTCCATGCTGGAGAGCCCGTCATCGTCCTCCTCCCTGTAGTCATCAAGGAACAACTCTTTGAAGAGCGCGTCAAAGTCCTCATCTTCCTGTTGGAGCTCCCCTTCTTCTTTCGGGGGGCTGGTGCTCGTGGTACCCGACTCCATCATGGAGGTGGGCGTCCTTGGACCTGCAGGGATCAGCTGGTCCTCTGCACTGGAGGATGTGGGGCAGAACTGCTGCTGACCCTCATTCCTCTGTGTACAGGCTGGCTCCTCTGGGGTTAATGTTGAGGGTGCCTCCTTCTCCTCCTGAGTTGGAGGTGGTGAGGGGATTCTCTCACTTGAGGGTGCCCCCTCCTCCTGAGTTGATGGTGGCGAGGGACTTTTCTTATGTGAGGGTTCCCCCTCTTCCTGAGTTGATAGTGGTGAGCGCTTATTATTATAGCTCTATGGGTGAGCGGCATCTCCTTTTAGGTGAGGGTTCCCCCTCTTCCTGGGTTGAAGGTGGTGAGGGGCTTCTCCTTTTACGTGAGGGAGCTTCCTTGGAGGGTGCCCCCTCCTCCTGTTTTGGTGAGGGACTTTTCTTAAGTGAGGGTTCCTCCACCTCCTGAATGGATGTTGGTGAGTATATAAAGGTTGAATGAAAAATTAACGAGGGGCTTCGCATTTTACACAAGGGAGCCTCCTGAGTTAATGGTGGTGAGGGGCTTCTCTTATGTGAGAGTTCCCCCTCTTCCTGGGTTGATGGTGGTGAGGGGCTTCTCCTTTTACGTGAGGGAGCTTCCTTGGAGATGTCCAGCATCGTCTCCTCCTCACCAGTCTTCGTTATGGTGATGTTTACTGTTGTGGTTGGTGGGGAAGCTGGTTTATCCTCGTCGTGTCCTCCAGAGCCGAGTTCATTAATGGCTTTTTCAGCCACCGGTGTTTGCTGCTGAGCCTGAATCCTGGCGACTTTATAGCCACGGATCTCATCCAGTGTCTTCACCCTGGTCTTCACTCCAGTGACGGGATGGGGGTTCCTGCTGCTGCTGTTGCTGGGTGAGCGTTGGACGTTGTCCACATGTGGTTTGACAGGATGGGAGATGCTGGGTGGGCGTTGGACATTGTCCAGCCGTGGTTTGTGAAGGAAGGGACAGGTCTCTCCCCGCCGACAGCCGCTAGGCTTATTGTCGAACCGACACGGAACCATGTGGGCAGGCCCGGTTCCACAGGGGTGCTCAGTCCTGCTAAGCACCCTCAGTTGTCAAGTGGAGCACCCTCAGATGAGATTTTAGAAAAAGTTATTTTATTTATTTTTTCGTTTTGTCTTCTAAGTTAGCTAACAATGGCATGTTAGCTTTGAGAGAACCTGCAGCTTGCGCCTCCCCTCCTCACTCATTAGTGAAGCCAAAAGGTGTTAATAGTCGGCCAACGGTAAACAAAGCTTTTGTTTGGCTCCCACATTTGCATGCACATGACATGCATGCACGCACATGTGACGTGTGGGGGGCTGACTATAGGTTAACTTAGCCCCCCCCCAGGTTAGACCTATGTTTAATATTTTTCTCAACATTTTCTTGTCAATTATACCAATTCAATGTAAAGGAGCCTTTGGCATGAGAAACATAAGTTTACATTGCCTAAGCAAGTATCAAAATAGTAATACAATAAAAAAGTAGAAAAAGGGGAACTATACAGTTGGAGGGGGCAGGGGGTACAGCATTGTGTAAACAGGACTATGTCACATGTTGTCCTAATGTACATGTTAATAGTCTATATACAGGCTATAAAGTAGCAGTATGAAATATGAAATACAATTCCTTTTGCAAATTGTCTTTGGAATGCTTTCTGCATAGTAGCCAATAGCCTACTGTGTTTTATTTGTCATTCAATTGAAACTAGTTTAAAAAGGACCCCAATTTAAACAAGCCCAAAGACCATTTTTATGTGTTTGTTTTGCTATTTTATTCACTGAATAATAACATGAAATAATACAATGTCTAGTCTACCTGTCTACCTGAGCAACCCCAGTTAAGATTTAAATGTCCTCTTTTTTATTTTTTCATTTTGTCTCTAAGTTAGCTAACAATGGCATGTTGGCTAGAGAGAAACTGCAGCTTTGCCTCCCCTCCCTGCTCATTAGTGAAGCCAAAAGGTGCTAATAGTCGGTCAACTGTAAACAAAGCCTTTGTGTTTGGCTCATATTTACATGCTCATATGACATACATGCATGCAAGTGTGTGACATGTGAGGGCTGACTGTAGTTTGGGGCAAGACATGCATCTTTTAAATTCCTTACATTCTTAAAAACCCACCTAGACCAATGTTTAATATTTTTCTCAACATTTTCTTGTCAATGATACCAATGCAATGTAAAGGAGCCTTTGGCATGAGAAACATAAGTTTACATTGCCTAAGCAAGTATCAAAATAGTAATACAATTAAAAAAATGTAGAAAAGGGGGAACATACCTGTATATACAGTTGCAGGGGGCAGGGGGGTACAGCATTGTGTAAACAGGACTATGTCACATGTTGTCCTAATGTACATGTTAATAGTCTATATACAGGCTATAAAGTAGCAGTATGAAATATGAAATACAATTCCTTTTGCAAATTGTCTTTGGAATGCTTTCTGCATAGTAGCCAATAGCCTACTGTGTTTTATTTGTCATTCAATTGAAACTAGTTTAAAAAGGACCCCAATTTAAACAAGCCCAAAGACCATTTTTATGTGTTTGTTTTGCTATTTTATTCACTGAATAATAACCCAGAGGACACTATTTTTCCCTGCCACCAAGACCATGGTGGGGCCACCAGCACCTGGACCACCGGCAGCCAGGCCTGAGCTGCTGCTGGCACAGCCTCAGGACAGCAGCATAACCAGCAGCAGCAGCACCACCACAGCTCCACAGACCGTGGCAATGGAGACACCAGAGGCAGCAGGACCTGTGACCATCCCGCCACCGCCGGGATTCTCAACAACTACTACAACTTCAGGCGCTACTGTGAGCAGTGAATCGCCATTATCACCACCAGCAGCAGAATCTAACCTGCCAGACGATTTGGGGGAAGACAAGCCAGCCCAGGTTCGTCTGAAGCAGTTTCCAAAGAGGCAACGGCACGGCGGTAACCGGTCATTTTGTGAAAACTGGTACAGCAACAGAGAATGGCTTGAATATTCGATCCAAGCAGATGCAGCGTTTTGTTTTCCGTGCAGAAAGTTTGGATCTGACTCGTCGGCGTTCACCAACAGCGTTGGTTACAACAATTGGTGGTCTGCAATGCAAAAGATGAAGGGATTTGCTCGACATGAAAATAGCAGGGAGCATCTGACATGCATGAGCATTTGGAAAGAACGGGAATTACGACAATCCAAAGGCAAGGAGATTTCAACACTTGTTAATTCCGACCAGCTTTCACGAAACCGCAGGTATGTGTCTGCTATTGCAGACATGATTGAATTCCTTGTCTCAAATGAACTACCATTTAGAGGTGACCTTGAAGCAGTGGATCAGAGGGGAGAATCAGGCTGTGGACTGTTTCTTCAGATGTTTGATTACACTCTGAGGGTCGACAAAGAGCTGGCAGAGATTTTCAAAACAATCCCTAAACATACTACCTACACATCGCATGCCGTTCAAAATGACATCATTGCACTGATGAGCACAATCGTGAAAGAGCATATCGTGCAAGAAGTTGGGGAGTCCTGGTTTACTATCAAAGTGGACGGCACCAGGGACCCTACAGGCAGTGAGAATGTTTCACTAGTGATTCGCTTTGTGGACAAGGAACTCAAAGTGAGAGAAAGGCTCATTGCAATGCTGACAACAGACAAGTGTGATGCCATGTCACTCACTACCTTGGTGCTTGATGAGCTGACGCGTCTTGGTCTAGACACTAACAAGATACTATCCCAGTGTTATGATGGGGCTAGTGTGATGTCTGGCAGAGAAGGAGGCATGCAGAAACTTGTGCAAAACAAACTCAACAGAGAAGTGCCCTACGTCCATTGTTTTAACCATCAATTGCATTTGGTGGTTGTGCATGCTATGTCATCAGAGAGCACTGTTGAGGATTTCTTTGATGTATGCACTGGAATGTACAAGTTTTTGAGAAAACCCACTGTTGCAGCACAGTACAAAGGACTGAAGCTTAAAAGACTACTGGATCAAAGGTGGACTGGACACCTGGCCACAGTTTCTGTCGTGTTGAAATCCCACAACACGCTTGTGGAGTTTTTCCAGGAACTCGGAACCACCAGAACCACTTCCGACGTGTCATTTGAAGCTGATGGATACCACAAGAGCCTCACACACCCCCAATTCAGATTCCTTGCCGGTATGATGCACCAAGTGTTGGAACTGATGGACTCACCTAATGCTATGCTACAAGCCGAAAGCACGGATCTACTCACTGGGATCAAGCTCATTAAAGCTGCCACGTCCTGCATTGAAGAGCTACGATCAGATGCAGCATTTAAGGAGTTGTGGGCTGAAGCTGCAAGAGCTGTCAGTGTAGCTGAAGCGACACCGGATCCTCCACGTCCCAAACGCCAACGAAAAGTCAGCAGTTTTCTGAAGGGCCACGTTGTGGAGCAGAGTCTTGGTCAACGTGAAGACGACACTGAACAGGAATGCAAGCGGCTGTTTTTTGCTGTTCTGGACTGTATTCTTGCAGAAATGGCTGTGCGTTTCAGCGAGCGCAATAGCAAGTACATGCAGGCTTTGGAGTCACTCGATCCTGCCAGCAAGAACTTTTTGGATCCCAGCAAAGTGCAGCCTCTACTGGATTTAACGAAGACTGAAATGAACAAGTCACAGTTCATCGTGGCACGTGCGTTTATTTTGCAAGACATGCAAGAACGCCAGGACAACATGCAAGAACGCCAGGACAAGAACAAAGTGACTTTGGCTGAGCTTGTTTCTGAATGGTCCAGCGCTTTGAAATCCATGCCAGTGGTGATGACTGCATTCAAACACGCACTGACATTTGGGGCCTCAACTGCTATGTGCGAGAATTCTTTTTCCACTCTGAAGAATGTATTTTCTGAGCACCGACGCAGCATGCTGCACACACGAAAAGCCAATCTGATCCAACTGGCATTCGAGAATGACCTCAGTGTTAAATTCAGAGATGAATGGAAGGAGTTACTGCTGAGGAGATTCAGCTCAAACAGGAGAATGCAGCTCTACTGAGTAACATGTGACAAGGGCGACATCAGATATTTTTTGCTTTAAAGCCTATTTGATTTTTTCATAGGCATGTCGCATATGTATATATTTTTATTTTACTATTATACATTTTTACTATTTTTTACTTTTTTACTATTGAGAAGCATACTGTTTTATAGATATAAATCCGATAATGCTGCTATACATTCCCCGTTTTCTTTAACTGTTTTTATTATATTTTGACTCTTGCTTGGCAATGTAAAAAGATGTTTTCTCATATCAATAACCCAATAAATCACCTTTGAATTGTATTTGAATTGTGTGCCGTTACTTTTTGCATAGCTTTTCGGCATCAAGCCTTTCTCAGTGTGGGAGGAACTTATCAAGATAATATCAAATATAATAATAATCCGATTGCTAATATGGTTGGTTTAATTGTCTGGCTGTCATTGCCTGCGCAGTGGGCACAGTCTATATATAGACAGGCTACAGGGGGCGCCGCTGCAGCTGCCGCGCTTTATTGGACATAAAACATTTTCAAATATATGGGCAACCTCACTTAAAAGGGGGGCACCCTCAGCCATTGTGGGCACCAGCCGGGCCTGCATGTGGCGGCCACGCCCCCTCTCCCATCCTCTTCTAGCATTGTTGTTTTTCATGGTAAATAAGTGTTGCTCCAAACGATGATACATGAAAGAAGAACGCAATGCTGTGGTGGCTTCAGAAATAAACAACATGCTTTTATACCAGGCAGGAAGGCGTGACGTGGCATCTCTTGACCAATGACCAAACTAGCAGCGTTGATCGTTTGGACATTCAACTCAAATTCAACAAACGGTTCCCATAGCAACGACCGGAGCGCACAGCAGGTAAACCACGCCCCCTTGCGCCCGCCTTCTTCCGGGTCGAAATCTCACTCGGTTTTTGTGATTGTTTACCATGTTGTTTACAGACAAATATATGATTAATGAAATGTATTTTCTCCAAATAGCGTCTCCTCTCTGTCTCTGCACTCCTACCTACACGGCACTACAAAAAACAACAACAAAATACTTAAAATGACGGCCGCCGGCCGCATTGCATTCATGCGGGGGTCCCATGTGGAAACTTCACCAAGGTGCTAGCCAAACAACAACAAGGTATCCTCATTCCTCAAAGCTGTAAAATATGTAAATCAACAACTGTTAAAATAAAACGGAGCCGACTACAGAGTATATTCAGCACAGCAGCATAATAATATTACAATCCTGCGTGAGTGTCCTCTTTACTTGGAACTAGCGTAAATTCCAAACGCCAACGTTTTGCCTGATGATGGCGCTAGAGTCAAGGTAATGGAACGGGACCGCACCATGTTTTCTCTTCTGCCCTAAGCATCAATTTGCTCATTTTGCTGCCTTGTGACAGGTTCCTAATACAGTCAGTAGTAAACCGTCTGACCATGCTGTTCTTTGCCGATTTAGCCTACTTGGTACTTAGTAGGCCTATAGTTTAAGGACTAGATTGGAATAAGCTCTTAAGTTCTATCCTTTTGATATACATGTTTGAATTGTCTGTCAATAATCAAACAAAACCACCAAAATCAATAGGTATAGTCATATTATAATAACCCTGTCCAGATTTGAATAGTTTAAGTAAAATGTTCAGAACTCCTCCTCCATTGAACTCAATTGACTTTTGGGGTTTGGAGGTTTACTCTATAAAATCTTACTCTATAAAGTTGGAAGAGAACAATAGTGTGTTGCCCTATAGGCAACCACACTAAAGAATAATAAGAATAGATGGGCTTAAGAGACAAATCGTCTCTTAAGGGCCTTTATAGTTCTTTAGAGACTCTTAATGTTTAGTAGGGCTACAGCCACCCAGGGGGTCATACAGAGAAGTTTGCAGAGTGCTGGAAGCAAGGTTTTTTTAAATGGGGTCGCTGGGGCCAAGAGCACAAATTAACCACTGACATGATACTGACCATCCAGGATGCTGAATAGCCAGTGTCCTCCTCGTTGCAATTGCCTGCTGGGCTGGGGCGAGCCTAAACTAGCCAGGAGTAGCCAGACTATATACTGTACTAATGCAGTTAACTAACTGCAGTATATCCCTTGTGTTAACATCATTGGATTGTTCAGCTGTGCTAGGCTAAGCCTAAACAGGCTGGTGAGGAAGGCTGGCTCTGTGGTGCACATATCGAGGAAGGTGGAGGCCATCAGGGCCAAACACTCCCAACCCCTCCACATGTAAATTGAAGAGCGAGTGAGCGACAGGAAGGACTTATTCCTCTACCCCATAGGATGAGGCTGGACAGGCTTTGTCAGCCCTTTGTGCCTTTGTGAGAATGGCATGCAAAAGGCAACGGTAACTGAATCAGTTACCGTTGTTTAGTTTCATTACGTTGTGTGACTGTTGTATCACCTGTAACATTACCTGTGGTCTGTGCTGATGTCATAACTGTAGGCTTACGTTGCTACTCTTTTTCACATTCTCCATCAGGCAGGAGGATTGTATTGGTGGTATACTTTCATGTGTGTTGATGGTGTCTCTTGTTCTTCACCAGACAGGATTATTGTATTGAGGGTGTATACATCAAAACTATTTTGAGGGTCTTTATATTCTTCTGTAGTCTGTACCTACAGTATTGTATGTACTTGCCCTGTATCTGTAACTTTGACTGCTGTGCGGTGATGTCAGTATCATCATGTCACATGGCTCTGACAGGGCCTGACACCTCTGTGATAGGGTTTGATATCCATGTGACAGGGCTGGTACCATGGTGACATGCCAGGGGGGCCATGACTAGCCTAGCGCAGCCAAACTCTATCCACCCATGTTAACACAAGGGAGAAAGATCCTTTCCTCGCAGCGTGGATATCGTTTGGTTAAACCAGGCTAGGCCATGACAGCCCTGCTATTCAGTGCTGATGTGAGTCGTGACATGGTCTGACATACAAATCTTTGTGACATTTGAAGAAAATATGTAGGAAAAGGAGCAAAAAGTGTGTTTTGGAGAAAAATCAAGATGGCGGAAAATCTATCCTGGCGCAAATGGGCGTGGCCTATGTGGGGAGTTTCAAACCTCTCCGAGGTTTGAAACTGTAGCTCCTATGGTTTACGAGAGAAAAAATACTTGAAAGTGATTTCTTGCATTGTCCCATTATAAGTCAATGGGGACAATTAAGCGTCGTTTTCTGCCGATTACGTCGGCATGGTAAGGCGGATCGGAACGAAAGGTAATAGAACACCATTCCCGGCCGAGCCGCACATTTTGATGTATATATTGCGCGAGTGGCGTAAATGGTGCGGCACTAGTTACGCGCCGAAGTCATGCTACATACACACACACACACAGACAGACAGACAGACAGACAGACAGACAGACCACACGGCCACGTATAGGAGCGGTCACCACCGCTCAAAAATCACCATTGAGAGGATCTGCAAGTAGGAATGAGACCTGCCCAACTCCAGGTACTGCAAAGTTGTAGAGGTGTACCCAAGAAGGCTTGAAGATGGATAAGTGCTAAAGCTAAGCTAAGGTAATAAGCTGAAGAAGTACTAAATAAATGGTCTGAATAATCATGTAAAATTACATATTTCAGGTTTTTATTTTAAATACAGATTTGCTAAACTTTCAAAAAAATGTCGCTGTCATTATGGGGTGTTGTATGTGTCGATCGATGGCATTTTTAATTCATACATTTTAATTAAAATCTATAACACAGTCAGGAAAAGGTGAAGCGGTCCAAAGTAACACTTCCTGAAGTCACTGGTGCATACAGTATGCTATGATTCATCCAGTGAAACAGAACAATCAGAACATGCTCGGTACAACTTCCCTTGAGTTAAATTCAAGGTGGAGTGAATCAGTGCAAAGCAAAGCTTACGTTGTAAAATAATACCTATTGATTATGTGATCCCTGATCAAGGGAAGAGTATGGAATTCTGTGCCCCAACATATCGCACTGTACACCTTATGATCTAATAACATTTATAAACCTCTCAGTCTCAGCCCAATGTCCTTGTAATTATATCCTATTCAGAGCCAATGATGTTTCTGACAACTGCTGGTTAAATTAAGATACTTCACCATTTATTAAATTCACATAAATATTGTTCAAAATCTTTACAAGAACAACTTAAAGACCCAATCCTTAATACAAATGTAAACAAAATGGTGCCCCCACCATATGTATAAAGCGAACTTATGGGAAGGCTCTTTTTTTTTCTCTCATTTTTTAACTCGAAGGTTGATTGACAGTGCTCTATTTTAAGGCCTGATATTTCTTTATTTTGTAAACAGTTTGTGCCATATTATTTGTAAACATTAGGAATAAAAATATCTGTATCTTGAATTGTGATGTGATGGAAAGTTGCAAACAGCTATTTTCCAATTGAGTACTGTACACTCATCCACGATTTGTTCTTTGGGAATTAAGGATTGTGACTTTAAGAATGGATCATTTCACCACAAGGTTCTTCAATATTACAGATGGATAAATAAAACAAAAAACAACAACTCACCGAACAATATAAATATCACTTGATAAACATTGAAAGAATACAAATCAGATCTGTGAATGATCACAATAGATTGTTTTTCTTTTTTGTAATAGAATATGGAATGCAATGTCTACCTGTAAATCAAGACAATACAAATATTACATGGTTGAAGACTATCATTTCAAAACATCTCCAATTAATCTTTTCTCCAACTATGTACAGAAATACAAACCTGATATCAAATACAACCAAATTACAACAATTTTCTCAATTTACCAAAACACTTTTCTTTGTTTTACAGCACAGGCTGACTCAGAATGTTTGTTTTAATCTAAAAATGTGCTTTTCTAACCATTTCTTGTGAAAGGGGAGCACAATTAATATTCACACCACCAGCATAGGGATAATGAGAAGATATGGGGAATGATTCTGTAAACATTCGCTTTTAATGTTTGACACTGAGCCTCACTTATCAATGTATGATATGATCAGCTTGTTGATAACTATGTTGCTGTATTAATCAGGTTGATAAATATGATCACATTTGGTTGAGATGGCTAATGCAAGAAGAAAAAAAGCTATGATGAAAAAGAAGTTAATCTGTCTGATGAAAATGACTAATATACATTCAGGAGGTTGTGGAGTAGACTCCACATTATGAAGTTAATTTATTCGGATTCATCAAATTACAGCCACCGAATGCCAACAAAATGCAACAAGATGTTAACCAGTTAAACACGCCTATTTCAAATAGCCGATATACAAGCTCACAATGCATCACATTGTGACACGTTGTGAGCTTATAGATCAGCTATTTTTGAAAATTCTTTCACTATGATTACATAAACAATAGGGTGCCAGAGTTGACGTGGTTAAAGGAAATGTTTCCCCAGAATTACAGAGATCTTCTCTGTAATAATTCTCCTTCTCCAAGAGGTCAATTATTTTGGTCAAATTTGTTTTTCAGCCATAAATGTGTCACAAAAAGTCCACTCAACTTCACATCAACAAAATGGGTCTGACCCAACTCACCAGCAAGAAAAGCCTCAGCTCATGATTTGCTGTCAGGCACCACTTGTTAACCCGCGCCAACAGGGAAAGGTGAGCGGACCCTGATGAAGGCCACCTTTGGCTGAAACACGTTTTTTTATCTTTGCTGCTGCTATGAATTAAAATAAACATTTTTCTACTTTGAACTGAACAGATTAGGACAGTTTTTGTCCTAATAGGGAAAGGTATTGTTTTTATCTGAACGGTATTCGTTAGCAACCTTACAGGGAATTGACATTAACCATTTAATCCTTACAGTATATCCTTGTCTTTGTTACGTGAAAATAGCGACAATAGCCAATCTGCAAACTTAACTCGAGAGTCCAAAGCTTTGTAAGCTTGTAGATCTGCTACTCTATGTTTGCAGTATGTTTGACAGTTTACGCTGAATATTCACCTATTATGTCCAGATTAGGGATGCTACGATTTATGTGGTTAAAACTTTCAGGAGAGGTGGGAAATGGTCCCTTATCTATCCCCTAAAGATGGGTAGGGTTAATCTAATCTAAGGTTAATTTTGAGGTCATGGTCATGGTTCAAATGCCTTCATTTCTGCCATAAATTGAAATCCATTAAATATAGAGAAATGTTTACCTTTATTAACAAATAGGAAGTCACAGGGTCTTTAATTTGGCAACATATTCTTTGAGAACTTTGAAATGGCTAATTCAGGATCACCTTCTTTTACCAAGTGGTTCAATGTCAATGTTCCGTCTAAAGGGTGGCAGGGTTTATTTTTTATTTTTGAGCGGTGGTCACGCCGCTCCTATACGTGGCCGTGTGTGTAGACGTGTGGGTGCGTCCGTCCGTAGCCTCAGTCAAGCCTGTGGTGTAGTACCTTTTCTGACCACACATGTTAAGGGAGGGGCGCTGTTTTCAGGCCAGGCCAGGCCAGGCACACACACACACACACACACACACACACACGCACGCACACACACACAGGGGGGGTAAACCACCGCTCAGTTCACACGGGTGTGATTTTTTTAATGTTAATATCGTCGATGCAAACATACTAACTTGTCGCAGGATGTGATGATGAAATGCCAACATTTTAAATTAAGACTTTTAACTACTCACACATTTCACACATACATGTCATGTATGTGTACATACATGTATACTATACACATGTATAGTTAAACAAGCAACATACAATCAGATTGATAAAAGAGGCCCATTGTTTGGTCAGTCCATAGCTGCTGGGGAAGAGTCACAATGAGACAGAGAATATGTACACAGTGAATGTGAGCATTGGTCTGGAGGCTGGAAAAGAGTTGCTCCCCAATCCTACAGACACTGTTCATCACTTGTCTGTCTCTTGCTTAGACATGGACAGGGACATGCTGGCCATTGGGAAAAGCGGGACAACTCCCGAACGGCCGGTTCATTAGGAAAAGAAATTAAATAAAATGTCGGCCTTCGTTCCGTTTTGGGGGCTGGGCGGCCAACAAAGTAAATCGTCACTGTCGGGCAGAAACCTCGTATCTCCAAGTTTCAAATGTATACATTTTTTCGCAAAGCAAAGCCCTGCTTCATCATACAAGGCCGTTGCACAAAAGTAGTGAAAACAGCAGATCTACAAGCACACAACGCCTCGCGGTGCGAGGCGTTGTGTGCTTGTAGATCGGCTGTTTTCACTAGTTTAATTCATTTTTAAAATGATAAATACAAAACAAACGGTTTTGGACATACAAGGTTGGTTTCCACCCGACCACGACGAAATATAACTCATGTAATTGGCCCACTGGCTTGTCACTTGTGCGCAATGAGGGCCTCTCCAACTCTTTTTCCCGGGCTGAATCAGGGGCCCAGCATGTCCCTGGACATGGCTTCACACACACACTCTTCAATCTCTCTCTCTCTCTCTCTAATTATCTCTCTCTCTCTCCTTCCCTTCTCAGCGACCAGGAGTAAAAATGTAGTCTAAAGCCTGTCTCTCAGCAGCAGCGACATTTGGGTGCCAGAGGTCCACCATGAAGACCACCCTGGGGCCGTCCTCTGCACTGCCTGCAAAAAGAGGTAAAAAGGATAGAAACAACACAGTTATTATTCCTAATATATTATTTAGTTTATCATCTCTGCTAGGTGGAGATCTTGCATTTGTCGTGTCTGTGTGTATGTGTGTGTGCCTGCTTATCTCACAAAGTACTCAAATTATCTGTATCACGTCTTGTGCATGATGCCAGCAGCCTCAATTTCTGAATATTTTCAACAACTACAGTATGTCGTATTTGAGAATCAATAAGAGCAATCATCCCCCCAGATAGCCATCCCCATCCGTGCTGGTGTGTGTGTGTGTGTGTGTGTGTGTGCGTGTGTGTGAGAGAGAGAGACAGTGAGAGTATATACATATACAGTAGCTCCGCCTCCAACTAAATCAATTTCATCTAATAACAGTCCTTGATCAACTCATATTCCCATAAAGCACCAAATAAATACAGTTTCCCACAAATGACACACACACATGATAATGAACGCTTTCCTCTTCATGCTATTGTCCCTCTCCCTCCTATTATAAGACAGGATTGGTCATGCTTCACATGACATCACAATATATAATATAAATGGTAAGATTCTTCCCAGTGGATTCTTCGCGACTCGCGTCAGTGCAACCACACTTGCAATTTCCCAGAATTGGACCCTAGTTTAAATTATTCTCACCCTCATGGAATGCCCTGTGGAGGAAGGAGTCATCAAAGAGCAGACAGCTGCCCACAGACCAGCACTGTGGTTCTCCTCCAACCACCAGCTCACAGGCATTGGGCACTTTAAGACCTAGATGGAGAAAAAACAACAGGTCTTTATTAAATGTTTCAATCCAAAATAAGCCGTTATTTGAAGTAGCTGTTCCAAGAACTGGCTAAATGGTTTGTATTTTAGGCAACACCATGGGTTATCATGAGGATTATGAGTTACATTTCTGAGGATAGTGATCAGTGTTTTCGAGCAGTGCCAACCGCTACTGCCAACCGCTCCTACATCGGCTTTGTGTGTATGTACATGTCCGTCCCGCACAGCTTGGCTTTGGCCATTGAGCTTCGCGGGACGTTTTGAGCATGTATACCGTATGAAGGCACCGCTCACTTCACACTAGGTGTGATTTTATTTAAATATTGTCTGAAAAATGTGTATGCTTATCAAAAGATCCCTGTGGGGGTAAAGTACATATATGCAATTATAGTCAACATCACTATTTTTGAGCGGTCCTAGCTGTTACAATACGTGACTTTGTGTGAATGTCCATACACTTCGGCACCTGGGGGAAGTGAACAGCTCACTTCTCACGGATGTGGTTTTTAATGGCATCCTGGCTCAGAGTCGGGGGCATGTATGAAAGCACTGATCAACTAAAAAAATAAAACCTCGGTTCGAAGTGAAGCGGTGATTTTTTTATTCTGTGTTCTAGAGCTATGAAATCTGTGTTCTAGATCTATACATTCTGTGTTCTATGTGCTTTAGTTCTATATTGTTATGAATTCTGAATGAATGAATGATTTTATCTGGAGGGCCAAATTTTCATGTGAAGCTTGACCAATCCTCAATTCTGCATGCACGGGACATGTACGGGACAGACAAAGCCTGTTCATTCTGGAATGGAATGACCATGGACATGTACGGGACACACAAAGCCACTCAGATGAAACCTTCAAGACAGTTCATTCCTTTACCGAGGTGGCAGCGCAGCCTGACGTTGGTTGGCCCATAGTGCTCAGTGATCAAAGCCCCGGGTGTCAGCACGGAGAAGCATGCATTCCCAAACACGTTGTTGGCGATGAAGGTGCGCAGCTGGCCCAGCACCCTCCATGCCCGGGGACAGCGTCTGGCGTTGAGTGCCAGCGGAGTGCCCTGGTTGACCAGGTAGTAGGTCCACCACTGCCCATGAGGGGTGTTGTTGGCTTTCCATCCGGAAGGGAGAGACGACGAGCTCCCCCGCCCCGGAAGGTGGTGGTAAATGTTCTCAAACTCGGCCAGGAGAGCGGGAAAGCTCCGCTCCAGCAACTCCACGTCGTGTTTCTGCGCGTCCCGCGAGAAGAAAGGGGCCGAGGGCAGGTCGGGGAGGAAGAACACCTCCGGCCGCTGGATGGTCGGTCGGCTGGTGAGATATCGACTTTGGTCGCGGACCCCTTTGTGAACCCTCCCCATGCCCGACCAGGTGTAGCGCTTGGCGTAATCCTGCAGGCTGTGGTACAGCCTCTGGTTCAGGCCCTCCCCAGGGCTGGTGCAACGGAAGCACTCCGCCGACTGGCAGTAGGCGAAGCCGTTCTGCTCCTCCGCCGTCGACGCCTGCCTCCCCTTGGCCCTCCCGCCTCCCTCCGAAGTGATCAACTCCCCCCCTCCCACGCGACTGGCCTCGACTGTGCTGTAGCGCCCGTGCAAGGGACTGGATCTGTGCTCGCGGCCCACCCTGTAGCAGTACCACACAAAGAGCAGCAGCAGACACATGGCGGTGCCGGCCGCGCTGGACTCGCACTCCCTCATGGACTGCATCCCCCCGGCCACCATCTCCCTCACCCTCTCCAGCGACCACTCCATTTTGTCTCTTCTCTAAGGCCGCTGAGTCGGATGGAGGGATTGGAAAAAAGAAAAAGAAAAAAAGTGCTGATGAAGGATCAGTTAACAGGCCAGTGTGGATTCTGAGTGAGAGGAGGCCCTAAACACGTGCACGACGTTCCGTTGAACCTGATCTCAGCTCGTATCGGTCCCCCCTGCAGTGAACGGCTTGATGTGACGTGATGTGACACACTCAGTCTCCAGTATTAACATTTCTGAATGTTAATGTTTCTGAATTCCGACACTACAACTCAACTGAAAATAAATATCCCCTCCCTAGTGAACTCTAAAAAACACCTGCTGGAACTCTCAAAACCCACACTGTAGGATGCTTCTTCTCCTCCTGCACACACATTTAGACAGCAATTGATCTTTCCACACACCCCTGGACTGTGCTAAGCTGTACAAAACCATGAGTCACTCACGGGCATACATACTGCTGCTGCATTTAACATAGGCTAAATCTCTCTCTCTCTCTCTCTCTCTCCCCCTCTTCTCGGCGCTATACACGCGTGCACCCACGCGCGTGCGCATATTACACGCACGCCGAATTATGTAAACGTAAACACAGTGTTGAAATCCACCACCCACACACGATGATATGCTTTCACAGCAGCCTGCCTGCTCAGCGGAGAGCGGACTACTTAAACGGGTCCTCAGGGGGCTCTGGCGCGGCGAACTGACTGTGTAGCTACTATACTATAAACACTTTAATCAGTCTGCCAAATATTATTAGGTAATGGATACATGATTGTATGCTGACAAAGCATGAGGAGGTGTATCATGCAATGCGTCAACATGGAGAAGAACTCCAGTCCACTCCACACAATGCTCTGGTATGATCTCACCAAAAATGGTCTAACAGCCCTGCTGCTCTAAACATCTGATCTAACTATAACAAATCACGGCCTCGGCTGCTCGGACAGCTAATATCACACTCCCTTTCATTTTGAGTTTTTGACATTATAGATTAGTCATAGTCTGCTTGTTACTGTAGCCTACTACGCTTGTCAAAAAGAACAGTTATTTTGGCAAGCGACACCCTCGCGCGATGGAGGTCCCCCACACCCATCCTCAACAGAACAGGCGAGTTGAGTATTTTACGATACACAAAAACCCCATCTGAAACACCCATCTCTTCTTTGACATAATATAATCCTCCCTCTGTTAGGTGTCTCCCCTATGGTCTCCCCCCCTGCGCCCCATTTGTACTTCGTAGTACGACGGTGTGTCGCTTTCCATAAGCACTGATTTACTATGGAAAGCCAAATGGGTCACAAATCGTCTAATTTGTCCTCGACCTATATGTATGGATTGTTGTCAACGCCTGGGCCGGTCTCCAACGTTTATATAAGGCAGTTATAATCAATGGCAAGCGAGTTGAAATAAACAGAGAAAAGAAAAACGAATCTCTGAAACCAAGTGTTTACCATGATGCAATGGGGTGATGCGCTGCAGTCACCAGGCCAACAATTGTGATGTGATGTTATCTGCCTATTGTAAGTCGCTTTGGATTAAAAGCGTCTGCTAAATGCCTAAACTGTAAACTGTAAACTGACTGCTCTGATCTTTTCAATCACTGACAGTAAAACTGCTTCATCTAACTGTGCGGAAGTGGGTTCAGAAGTCTGTCAACTACAGTACCTATGTTCTGTTCGGGAGACAAAATTACTCAGTCCAGATGACCTCTGTTAATGGCAAGTAACTTAGCAAAGTTTCCAATGCTAGGGTGTTGTTGTTATTGTGTGTACTGTATGTGCAATCTAATAGTAATCTAATTCATGGTATGTGAAGGGGCTGGAGTGCAAATACAGAAAATCACTTGCCTGCCTGCTGATTCAGTCTACACCTCTAAATGTACGGTATTTGAATTTCAGAGTTTCAAATTCGTCTGTTGGTGCTGCTGATATGGACCTTGAATGCTAAGGTAAACCCGACCCACACTCTCCCTCTCTCTCTTGCATCATGCACTTGATTACATGCTAATTCTTTGATTATGTACAGAACAGCTAAGCTATTATCACAATAGCATAGAGAACAAAAACAACAACAAAATCCCCACTGTCAGTATTGAACGATACTAGTATACACCTGATACACACTATCAGGTGTATCAATAGTCAGATATAACAATATCTGTGCAGGACGTCAGAGTCAGTATTCATATGGTATTGTCCTCAGAATACCACAGTCTTAGAGTTATTAGTCAATTGACTGAGCAGAGAGTCAGTGTGACTGTATAACCTGGCTATTGGCATAAAGGACAGACCAAGTATATCATACTTCCTCCGGGGTAGTTGAATCTGTCTATCTGAGGAGGTGAAGCGGTTTGCACTGCTTCCAGTTTCCTCAGTGTCCTCACCTCCGCCACACCGACCATTTTAGCACAGAAGACAGAGCCAGCCTTCTTCACAAGCTTCTTTAGTCTGTTTGTGTCCCTAGGTTAACATACAGTAGCTGTGACCCCCCCAGCAGTGTTGGGCAGTAACACGTTACAAAGTAATATTTAACTGTAATATTATACTCTTTTATCTTTTCCAAGTAGATTAGTAGTATAGTATTGTATTACAATAGCCAAAAGAGTAATATTAACTGATCCAAGTAACATTGCATTACGGTGTTACAATGAATGCAGTTTTTGACAGATACTGTAAGCTCTCTCTCTACTTTACATCGTTCATCTATGACTGTCAGTCCAGCTGAGTAGGGATCCCATTCAAGTACCATAGTAGGACGTTGGTTGTCACATGGAAAAAAAATATGTTATAATATATAATATATATATAAGTTATCAACATGTGATGCGATGCATTGTTAGCTTTTGGAACTGTTGTAAGTATGACGTACATGCAGGTCATGGGCAGGGCCGTGCTCCATGTCTGTGGCTCAAAAAGATAAAGGAGGCTGAAAATGAGGAAGACGACAGACATTGGAAGACTTGGAAGTATTATAATTATTTTGAGTTTTTGTTAGTCAATGATACAAACATTGTTGTCTAAAATCGCTTTCAACCACAATCAATATCTAATTTGTTGAAACATGTGCATTGGTTCTCCAGACCTGCTCATCTCAAGAGAATGTCCCCAATAAGGAGAATGCCACCACTCAGGACTATTGTGATTACTCTATGGATTCTGACATGAACACCACAAAATGTGTGAAAGGCTCCAACTGCACATTTCGATCCTGGTTCATACCCGCCTTCTGTTACATAATCTGCTTCCTGGGACTAACAGGGAACATACTTGCTCTCCTGTTTTGTATATATTCTCGTATATTCCACCACGAAAAGAGGAGGATATTTGCAATGTATGGACTCAACCTGTCCTTGGCAGACCTTTTATTTTCCATGTGTCTCCCCTTTTGGGCAGCAAACTCTGTATCACACTGGGTATTTGGCCAGGAGTTTTGCAAAGCCATGTACACCATTTACAGGGTAAGCTTCTACAGCAGCATGATGTGGATGTCCTTCATCAGCATGTATAAAGCTCTCCTTTTTGTCAAAATGTCAAACATCAATTTCAAAATCAATTTATTCAAGTCCCTGGGCTGCAAGTTGTTACCCGTTTTCATCTGGATCATGGCGCTCGTCTTCTCTGCACCAGAGATAATGTACACCACCTTCAACAACCAGACTTGCTTGCCCTACGCTGGCAGCTCTAAACCACTTCATGCAAACCGCATACAGATGAGCCAGTTCGTCTTGGGTTTCGCCATAACGCTCCTGATCATGGGCGTCTGTTACTTTACCATTTCAAAAGCGGCACACAAATGCAGGTTCAACATTTCTGTATTTAAACTTGCAAAAAAGTTTGCATTTGTCGAGGTAGCAGTTTTTCTTCTAAGCCAGGTGCCCTACAATGGGGTTCTACTTTTGGCCACACTGGACATTGAGGGAATCGTGGACTACAAACATGGAAATAACCTATTTTGTGCCATTGACATTACCCAGTGTGTGGCCTTCTTGAGGTGCTGCCTGAACCCTGTTGTGTATATCTTCATTAGACAGACATTCCATAATGATCTACGGAAGTTACTGAGGCCCTGGGGCTGCTGTGGTAGGAGACAGAGCTCAGCAGAGGCCAGGGTCTACGTGAACCAGATGCAGTACAAGGACACCCATGGTACGAGACAGACCGCAGAATTCACCACTCTGTACAAGGACACCTGTAGTACGAGACAGAACCCAGAAGAAACCTGGGTCAGCATGAGTCATGGCAGAATTCACCACTCTGTACAGAGCTCAGCAGAGGCCAGTGTCTACATGAACCAGGAGCAGTTGGACATCTATGGTAGGAAACCGAGCTTGGTGGCCACACTGAGCCTTTCTCTCCCTAAAACCTATTATTAACAGCACTGACACACTATACAGAACCGTCTTACACAAACAGGGCTTGGCGATGTTTATTACAATTATTGTAGATCGGCTATTTAAACATTTGAATGTTTGCGAGTTTTCAATCTGTTTTTAATATTGAAAATTAAATAAATAAATAAATAAAAGAAAAGAAATAAACAAGAAAGGGTCTCCGCCAGGTCGGGTTGCCTACCCATTACCCAGGGCCCACAAACTTTAGAAGGCAGTAAATTGGAACGGAATATAAACACGTACAAGTGTGTGTAATATATAAAAGTTAGCTGGAGTCGCAGATAATTCTCCAATTCCCTTTTATTTGCCAGGGCTGGAGTTGCTTCCTGACTGTCCTCTAGCTGATGCTGATTGGAGGGAGATGAAAGAGGCATCATCTAATCCTCAGAGCTTTGATGTTCAGATGATGTCATCACTGTTCAAATACAGGGCAGACCTGGATATTGCCAAGTAAGCAGAGAAGAGAGAGATTGTGTGTGTGTGTGTGTGTGTGTGTGTGTGTGTGTGTGTGTGTGTGTGTGTGTGTGTGTGTGTGTGTGTGTGTGTGTGTGTGTGTGTGTGTGTGTGTGTGTGTGTGTGTGTGTGTGTGTGTGTGTAAATGTACCCATGAATGTGTGCAGATACAGTATGTGTTTTCATTTCCTTTTGTGAGCATTCAAACAAATATGCACCTAAACTAAAGAAAAACATTTTGCAGATAATTCCCCAGCCCTCTCTGTTTAATTACTAGGTCCCTGCTGACGTTTGTTGTCAACGAGACAGATACTCTGTCCTACGAGTTGTTGCTGTGCTACCTGAAGGCCTGTGTGAAGGGCGGCCATGACAATGAGGTCTCCGACGTGTATGAGATCATGTGCTCACGTTTTCCGTCACTGGTAACGGCTGCCTCCTCCCTGTTCATCAAGTCCTTCAGCAAGACAGAGAGGTGGAGGGAGGCCCTCACCATCCTGCAGAATATTAACAAGGTTGACAGACTGATCTTATATCATCATCATCATCATCTAATTTACTTAATTATAATGTATTTAATCACAGTCAAATTAGCCAAAAGGTTCCCCTTTAGGCATCCTAACTAGCTGGCAGAAGTAACATAACATAACTATAACATAGCAGCACCACCTGCTAGTGAAAGAGAAAGAAAATATGCAGTATAGTTTATTTATGATACTGTATGTACATATTGGGGGTCACTGTATAGTAACAATTCATATCTTTGCATGGATATGAAACACACATACCATACACACCTACTTTGATACCATTTGATGTGCAAGCGCCGATTGTAATCAGTTTGTGGCAACCATTTTGCTTCCCCAGATAGGAAGCATTTTAGTTGAGTCCGGTTGGGGAAGCAAAACATGTGCAATATCAGCTCCCGGATTCAATGTCAACACCCCAACAGGTCTCCCTCCCCTCACCTCGAGACTACAGCGAAGTCATCACCGGAGCCGTTGTGCACGGTGATTCAGCCACGGCCTGGGCACTTTACGATGAGCTTACCAACAAGGGACTCAGTCCACACCCGGACACCTGGGAAGTGCTGTTCAGGGAAGCACTGAGGGAGGCGGAACAGGAAGGGAGTGAGGGACCAGGCAGCGTTTCTCAGCCTGAGCAGCAGGAGAGGCTTCTGGGCATTCTGCACAGCATGAGAAACAACCAGGTGTATCCGCAGCAGAGACTAGTCAACGCCATTAAAACCTGGTTTGAAAGGTAAGACTGCTGAGTAAGCCTATAGGCGAATGCCCAAGCAGAACTCATATGATTCACTCAACTACAATGTTCATTTAACTCAGAGTGTATAGACGGGTTTCTGGTCCACGTTACATTGATAAAACTAGATGCGTGCGCAGGGTCCGTACCAAAATTAGCCAATGAAACCAGCGCTCCCCAAAACAATAGGTTTGGGGATTGGACGGAATTGATTACATGATACAGTCAGCTGTGCATTTAGTCTCAATGTTTGTAAACAAGAAACCCGTCTATAAATGGAACCAAATGTGAGGCTGTGATTTTCTGTCTTACACACATCACTGTTGCAGTAATGCTTGAATTAACTTTCCGCGATTTCTCATAAATCCTCCCTATCTCTCACACGCTGTCTCTCACATCTTCTCTCTCCAGTCTTCCTGGGCAGAAATGGAAAGGAAGATGGCCCACCATCACCTCCAAGTAAACATATTATGTTCACTCCTTTACTGCACTGTTTGTGTGTATGTCTATGTTTATCTGGTTGTTTGTATGTATGTTTATGTGCGTCTCTGTCTGTGTGTTTGATTTCATACATCTCACATATTTGTTCATTTTTATTCTGTGTGGAATTAGTGGTGTGTGCAGATGTTGTGGGTCTGTGCTAGAGCCCATTCAACTTACTACTGAGGAGTACCAACGACTGAAAGACGTACTAATGACTAACATCATCCAAGGAAAGAAGACTACACCTGAGGTATACACGCACGCACGCACGCACGCACGCACGCACGCACACACACACACACACACACACACACACACACACACACACACACACACACACACACACACACACACACACAGGTTTTGGACAAAGAAAATGTAGGAGTGTATTAAAAAGTGTGTTTTGATTAACAAAATAGTGGAAAGTATAGTGAGGCAGAAATGGACATGGCCTTTGTGTGTGTGTCTGTGCCATCAGTCTCCCATCATTCTCTCTCTCTCTCTGTCTGTCTGTCTCTGTCTCTGTCTCTGTCTCTCTCTCTCTCTCTCTAGGAGTTTAATAGGTTCAAGGAATTTGTGAAGCAGAAGCCAGCATTTAGCGTGGTCATAGATGGACTGACTGTGTCCGATATTACAACGAAAGGCAAGCAGTCAGAGACGGTGAGAATAACAGACAGACAGACAGACAGACAGACAGACATGAAGTGTGATTGGAAGCTAATGGCATCTCTTAGGTTGCACATACACCACATGCTGTAGATTACAGATGGTTACCCAGCTGGTTTCGGACAAAACAAAAAAGTGGTTTGATGTGGTTTGATGTATGGATTGAAAATCAAGGTCTCTTTAAAGTGTGTATGGGCCTCAGAGCACCTCCCAGTGGGCCGCGGAGGTGCTGCCCTAAAAGGGCATAACTATTAACACAAATATATCAGTGAGACAGTGAGTCTTAATACAATCATGCTTTTAACAAGCTCAAATGTGCTACTAAGCACAATGAAGTTGAAGTTGAACTACTTTTTCAGACGTGTGTGGCCTTATAGATTGAAATGCCCAAAGTTTCCAGAGGGTGTTCAGGTAAATGTTCCCACACACTCATTTGATTGGCTCAGCAGCCAATCTGAACTGAAAACACATGTGAAGGTGTCAGGTGTGTTTCCAGTTGACCAAACAAACAGAAATGGAAAAATCAACTTGAACAGGAAACAGATATGCCACCTTCTGGAAACCTGTGACTACAGTTATTCAGTCAGATGCTATAGTGTCTGCTTTTGCAATACATAGTGTAAACATAACACTTTTATTAAATTGAATACAGATGAATACACTCTCTGAGCCCAGGTCTGACAGAGAGATCTAATCAATGCCTTTGACATTTAAGATTCATACATGAATTAGAATGACATGCTCATTCTAATGACATGCTCTTATCGATGTATTTGTATTACCCTACCTGTGACCTCTCTCTCTCTCTCTCTCTCTCTCTCTCTCTCTCTCTCTGTCCCCCAGCTGTTAGCAGTGGTGTTGGAGTTGGAGCGTCAGGGTCGGGTCATGTTGGTTCTGGGCAGGGACCACATGCTTGAGCCATCCGGGCCCTGGAACCAAAACCATATGAGCCTTATCCAGCAGAAGGCACACTGCTTCTTCGCCGACAACGTGTAAGTCCCTCTGAGAATATACAGTACCATAGACACATTATGATTGGTCATTCCATAGTCAGCAACATTCAATCAAAAACAGTCACTATACATACTCCTTTCCCTGTGCCAATGTTTTAGATTGATACAACCACTGGTCCCCTCTGTTTTAAATACAAATCCTTACTCCTCAAATGTTATTCATGTCAGCGTTACTTTGACAGCCTTTTTAACTATTAACCTAATTTGAACCTTATTCTAATTTAAACCCTATAACCCCCCCCCCCCATTCAGTAGATATATCTATCCACTTGCTCACCTACCCATCTCTTTCTGCCAGTCTGTACTTATTAGTGTGGCTGCTATAGGCAACCAGAATAATGTTCTAGCCCTAAGTACTAAGTTTTCAAACATTTCACGTGATATCACATCATATAAACGGAAAGACGGAATTCATTTCCCAGCGGATTTCTCGCAACTCGTGTCAGTGCAAAACTTGCAATTTCCCAGAAGTGCACCTTTCTAGTTAGTCCGAGAGCCAGCCCAGCCCTCTGAATGTTTTCTGCAATCTTTGTTTCACCATTACCGGTATTTCCTGTTGGCATATACATTGGGCCATCACAAATTCATACTGAACTCGGGGCCGTTCTATTGTATTCAAATCTACTTGCCTCGCCATCCATCTGCCGTCTCATCAATCCATCACTGTTTTTTTATCAGTTCAGAGGGTGAACCCTTCCTCCTGTATGCCGCGTTGCATTCTGGGAACCATTGTCAGGTCTTGAGCAGCGACCTGGTGAGGGCCCACAAGGCGTGCCTGCCAGAGGAGGGCTCCAGACACCTGTTCTTCAAATGGCAGAGAGGACATCAGCTGGTGGTGGACGGATGCATCACCCCCAACAGGAGTGTCCGTTTCCAGGTGAGAGGAGGAGCGGAGAGGGGTGGAAGGACAGGGAAATTGTAGTTAGTTTACTGTCATTCAAATGGCTGTGAGAACATATGGTCATATTGGGAAGGAACGTCCAATTCCAGGTAGAGTATACTGTGTGTGTGTGTGTGTGTGTGTTTCAGAGTATCCCTGTTTATGACACCATAGTACAGAGTGGAGACAACACTTGGCATATTCCTTTTGACGACTCAGAAGAGGAGAGGACTGGCTATGAAGTACCACAACGATGGCTGTGTCTGACCAAGACAAAGAAAACCGTTCATGTGGGACAAACTGTTAGGGTGGCCACCAGCAGGACCTCAGAAAGGAGGACACTTCTCCGGGCACGCTGTATGGGACCCCAAATTGATATGTAGGCCTATTTAGTCATGGACCCTTTCTCAAAATATGTTGTGCCAGCCAGGCAGGGACCCACATAGACCGCCAAGATTATTCCAGTTTTTTTGAAAAAAGATCAAGCTCATAGTTTGGGAGATTTGAAGAGATATTTAAATGTAACCAATAACGTATACATTGTGATCGCTCTCGCAAATGCTGGACAATTATGCGTCCGGCCAGAGGTTGCGCCGGACGGAGGACAGCTGGGTAAAAAAACGGACTGTTTGGCTTAAAACCAGACAAATGGCCACCCTACGAACTGTTCTGAGGGTTCAAGTGGTTGATTTACTCCAATTATGCGAACAAATGGACCCATAATGAAGCAACCCACTCACAGCAAACCATCATATGGTTTCATTGTAACTAACAAACTGAAAACAAAATTGTCAAATTAATTAAATGCAATGTAATAACTCTTTCCGCATTATTATCTATGGGTTTATAGGCCTAATCTGTGTTTTGTAGATGTGGGACTGTCCTAAGCTAAACAAATTATGACTTTACAATGATAATAAGTCAAGTAGAAGTAAAAGTATTTCAGTAATTCAGTAAGAAATGTTACACTAACAGCCTTTATCCTATTTTATGCACATATTGTATTGTATGGAGTCAGACACAACAGAATGTGGATCGGCGGTGCAACATAATATAACGGCCTGATCCTCTAGTGAAGAAGAAGCACTGTGTCTAGATCACCTTCTCTGGGAAATGAATTCCGTCTTATCATTTATATTACCGGTATATATTGTGATGTCAAGTGAAGCATGACCAATCCTGTCTGATTGGACGTTATATTGTCCAAGATACTGTATCTGGCCTGGCTTACAAGTTAAAAGGTTAACAACACAAAGAAATCACACACTCTAACAGAACGCAACGTCGCCTGAGCAAATCTGTACAGTTAGGTGTGTGCGGCAGGCAACAGTTGTGTCTGTGTGTGACGTCAGAAACACACCTTTTATCAGGTTGGACGCCACAATAAATGCTTCTGGTTATACTGCCAACTGTGAAGCCAGACACTCCTGTGTGTCTCCTGAAGTGAGAAGTGACTGAGTCCCCAGTCAGCTCTTCAGGTCTCCCCCGCACAAAAGATATGAGCAGGAGCCACAGAGACCTCTTCTGCCGCCAAATGCAGAATAACAACAGACAACAGATCCGCTCCTCGACCTGTCAGCAAACCACCTCCTCCTCCTCCCTGCTAAAGGATGGCGCGGTCATCGACGCGGCCATGAGGCTGCGGAGGGAGAAGCAGGCTGACCGCGGGGCTCCAATGTGGGCCGTCCTCAACCTCTTGCTGGCCGCGAGCATTTGGGCCAAACTGTCTGGGAATCTGACGAGCCAACTCTACGACATCACCCGACTCTACAGACCAGTCTGGTACGCTGAACTAACCCTTGCTGCCGTGTTCAGCCTCAACGCTCTGTTTCACGTCTGGACGTGCCTCAGATCCACCGTGATGGGCCCCTCTACTCTCTCCGTGACCCCCCGGCTGCATGCGCTGCTGGGCCTCCATCGCTCAGGGATCCAGGCCGCGCCTCCCCAGAGACCAGCAGCGGTAGCGTCCCCGTTCCAGAACGTCCAGAGTTTCAGCCCCTGGCGGCCCCCCACCACCACCAGCGGCCCCAAGCTCTCCCCAGGCTGTGTTCTCGGGTCCACACACAGCAGCAGCAGCAGCAGTAGCCTCGGGTTCCCTGCGGAGGGCTCTGGCGTCGGGGCTCGCTACCACCACACCACCTCGCCCTCTGTGTTCAGCGACCCCAGGGGCAACAAGGAGGACTACATGGAGGACCTGGAAACCCTGGAGCGGTTCCTCCACACAGAGAAGGAGAAGGACCAGCAACACCGAAGGAGCCGGCAAGGAGGTCCACTGGAGTCTCCGTCTCACGGACCTCCTCCTCACGCCTTCTGGAATTACAACCGCTCGGTGGGCGACTACAACCAGAGTCTTAGGAGGTTCCAGTACCAGCCGGCCTACCGCTACTCACCGCCGCCCACTGCCCGCAAAGACGACGCCGCCGACCCGGCGGGATCCAAACGACAGACGGCGGAGGAGGTGTGGGCTCGGATGGCCGGCCGACCCGTGTCGGCCGACCGCCTCAGCGACTGGACGGCCAACCTGAGGATGTGGATCAGTGACACCATCCTGGTGCCCCTCGCGGAAGAGATCCACTCGGTCAACGGGCAGCTACGGAGAACGGGTTCTCCGGATGTCCAGATAGGAGAGACCGCTGTGGGCGTCCTGAGGCAGGCGGCCGTGGCCAACGCCTCTTCCGTCCCCACCATGAGTGCCGTGGTCCAGTCAGTACCTGGACCTGGACTACCTGCTGGACAGGATCGAGGAGCTGGCGCGTGGCGGCTGCATGAGCGCCTTCCGCTGGAACGGCGGCGGCGATGCCAGGACGGGAAGGAGGACATGGCGGGCGGACCTCCCCACCGACTCGGCCATCGTCATGCACGCTTTCTGCACCTACCTGGACTCCAGGCTGCCGGCGCACCCCCACCACCCGGACGGGAAGACCTTCACCTCCCGGTACTTCGCTCGTGCAAAGCTTTGTTGCCCCACGGGGGAGAGAGCAGTGGCGGCACCCCGAAGCCGATCTGCATCCACCAGGGCGGCGCCAACCCGCCGCGCTACCAGCTGGTCCACCAAGGACACGTGTTCAGCCTGCCCGAGGACAGGAACAACTTGTTCCACACACTCCTCCTCTTCCTGTACGCAGTCAGGACCCACATGGCAGGCATGCTGGGTAGGGTCAGCCTGGGTCCGTCCGGGGTCAACGTCCTGTGGATATTCACAGACTAGTGCCGACCAGCGGTGCAACAGTTAAATCCATCTAATCTATATAAAAGGCTCTATATTGTGATAGTAATCATTGCTTAGTATAGAGTGTTTGTTCGGTAACAATGTGAATTAACTCCATATAGTAATCATTGCTGTAGTAGAGTGTTTGTTCATTAACAGGAGACTTCAGGTCTCTCCAGCTCTTAGTAAACAGAAAACAAGAGAGAACTCACGCTGGATACAGGACACAGTGAATTTGGAGGTGATGACACGGCACACACAATTTGAACATTGTAGAATTTGACCTGATAAATACTCTCTCTTCTGATTGGATGACATTTTGGCAACCCATCCGAAATGTATTTTATGTTTAAAGAGCTGGGGAGACAGGGAAATTAACCCCTGTTACTGAACAAGCACTCAATAGCCAAGGACGTTTTATTACTTTCGCCAGCAGAGCTTGTAAGTACTGCATTTGGTGCTGTCTGTTTTCATCCGACAGTACAGAGACAGGGCCAATGAGAGAGCAGCATTCTCAGTGATGTCACCACCAACAAGATCAACCCCGCTCTAGATGTGAGGTCACTGAGACGTCCACCAACCAACAAGTGATGTATGTACCCAACACCGATTGTAGTACTTGTGCACTCTGCTGGCGCACAGGTAGGCTATATGGCCATGAGAGCACAAGACACAAGTTGGCACCTCGTGCCAACTTGTATGTGTAAACACATGTAAACACATTCAACAACAAGACAGTTCAATGTGCGTAACACACAATGTGTTGTTTTAACAGCAAAATATTATGTATCTTAATCCAGCAATCTGGGAACCCATTCAGTAAAAAAAATCAAACCTCGGTTCGAAGTGAATCGGTGAACTTTTATTCTATGTGTTCTAGAGTTATGAACTCTGTGATCTGTACATTCTTTATATTCTGAATTAATTAATGATTTTATCTGGAGGGCCGAATTGTCATGTGAAGCTTGACCAATCCTCAAAGTATCCAATCATCAGACCGGGACAGAAAAAAACCTGTTAATTCTGGCCTGGAGTGACCATATATGGACATGAGGTGACATACATTGTGTTTTTGAAAAAGCCTGTTCATTCTGGACTGAAATGACCATATATGGGCGTGGGACACACAAAGCCACTCATTCAAAAAAAGAAATAAGAAAATTAAACACCAAACAACCAAACTATATACCAAACCAGTTAATGCCAAATAAGCAACACCTGCAAGCAAGCGTCCACACAGATATAAAAAGCTAGATACCTCACCCTCACCTGTGCTGAACTGTGGAACTGTGGGAGGCACTCTGCCCCCTGCAGTGGGAAAGAGGGAGTCCCGCATCTGATTGGCCTACCGAGCATCCCATTCTGTGACGCACAAGGAAGTGTCCTTCAGAATTCCGGAAGCTTGCCAGTCCTCTTTTACCAACGCCTCAGAGCCGGAGGAGGTGTCTACCTTTGCTATGAGCGAACATAGGGTTGTTTTATTCAGTAGTGTTGCCAGATTTAGCAAGAAATAAGCAACCAAGTCTATGAAAACAAGCCTAAAGGAATAAGCTCTATCTACAAGCTTTCAACGCGTCGCATCTCAACACACTGAGCTTGTAAATAGGTTATATATATCAAAAACAGCACAAAACAGTCCCTGGCACAAAATATTTTCAGAATGCATTTAAATTTTGAGTTCTTTGTGAAAACTGTTTGACAACCATTGGTTTAAACCACACCAGGAAGCATGTCCAAATAAGCAACTACAATTTAGAAGCAAGCCCCAAAACTACAGAAAAACAATCCCAAATAGCTTACAATAAGTTCTTTCTCTTTCGAATAAACCACATTTGTTATTCTGCCCCAAAACTCCTTCATCATTTCACCAACATCTTAAGTGGATTCAACCTCTCGTCTTTGCACTTCTCAGAAGCCGGTCCTTCGCCTCTAGAGGGGTTCACACAACTTCACAGTCCCAAAGAGGCCAATGCAGCATCCCGCCACACTGGCCTCTGTTTCCAGCAAGTGGACCCCAGGCCAAAGAAACAGTCTCCCTCCCCCAGCTGAGGAGCAGCCGTATCTCGATGGTAGCCACCAAACAGTCAGTAAGGAGGAAGTTGCACAGAAATGTTCAATTATGAGGGGGAAAAAAAGACCTGTCACGGCCAGGCATGTTTCCAAACAAAAACAAACAAAACCTAAATCTGGTAGAATTATTATCTCCATTTATGGAGATCCTTTCTCATACACACATACACACGGATCTCCATATATGGAGATAATTAACATACAGTAGGCGTTTGGTGCCTGCAGCTCTGTTAAGCCAGGCTATAGGTAAGACAACTAGTTTCCAAATTGTTAAACAACAGTTAAGCCTAATATATATATATATTCAAATGATCTTCCCTTAATGATGGTGCTTCTTAGATAAGAACCTCTCCCAGTGTTTGTGGTTGAGACCGGTGAAGTCGTCCAGCTTGGCTATCTCTTTGAGGTACTTGGCCAGGTGAAACAACTCCCTGTCCTTCTCTCTGTTTGTATGAGCCATCATAAAGGGCCGGATCTTCAGGCCGTTCTGTGGGTTCATGAGGAAGTTGCGTCTGATGTCGTCAAACATGATGGTGTTCTTCCTGCTGTAGAACTCACCGTACTTACCCCAGATCACCCCCAGAGGTTTCACGTCCACTAGCCCTCTCTTTGGAGTGTGTACAGTGATCATGGCCTCGATATCAAAGTCATTCACCACCACCCTGTCTGTGTTATCCGGCGGTGGGGCCAACACGTCTGGCGCCAGGCTCTCCTCTTTGGTTCCCATCATCATGATCTTGGCGTTGGGCTTCAGCTTCAGGGAGCCCAGCTTCACCTCATCCTCTGCTTGCTTCCCGTGGACCTTTAGTCCCAGCAGCTTCTGTCTCTCGGGTAGCACTCCAGTCATGGTTCTAATGGACTGTTTGAGGTCCATGACAGTATCCTCCTCTGACAGTGAGCTGATGGAATACTCCTGACCACACCACTTAATGATCATCGATACAAACATGGCAGCTGGGGGAAAAGCCTGTGAATCGCAACCACTCCACGAATGCACACACTCCTGGTTACAGTTATGTGCACGCAAGCAGAAAATTCTCTAGTAGAAGATTAAAATAAATTCTCTCCGTAGATTAACATTTCCTCGGCCGATAACTAAACTAAACAAAGAACACAGATATCCCCAAATGAAATTCTCTCCAGTTGGTTTGGTCCGGTGACATCAGCAGTGTCATCAGCAGTGATGTCACCAATCCTACACGAATAAGGGGAGAAATGCGGCGCGGAAACAGAACAGCTACATTTACAAGACAGACATTTAAGATGCTGTCGTCTCTCTTAGCCAAAAGGCTTGTGAAAGTGGTATGTCAGGCAACATGGAGGCCAACAATTACTGGGATGATGATGTCAGCTTGTGGTTATCGTGGAGAGACACCCAGGGGAAACAAGGTCCCTTTCCCCCCATGGGAGGAACAGAAAGGAGAGTCCATTGACATCAAGAGACGCCGCTTGCTCTATGAGAGTCGTAAGAGGGGCATGTTGGAGAATTGCATTCTGCTCAGCCTTTTCGCAGAACGCTACTTGAACACGATGACAGAGAACCAGCTGCTGCAATACGACAGGTTGATCAATGAGCCTAGCAATGACTGGGACATCTACTACTGGGCCACAGAGGCCCAACCCACTCCTGATGTTTACCAAGGAGAGCTCATGGATTTGCTGAAGGAGTTCACAAAGAACAGGAACCAGGAACAGAGGTTGGATGCCCCCAACCTAGAGTACCTGGACAAGGAGAGCCAGTGAATCAACCATCTGAATCAGTGGTTCTCAAGATGGAGTCAGGGGTGGTCCTTGAAATTCTTCATAGTGTATACAGTACAAACTGTGTAAAGGTCCAAATGGACCGTTACACAGGTCAGGCTAACCCATTGACAATACAAATCGAACCAGTTGGACCTAGATGGAGGGT
Organism: Nannobrachium achirus; assembly: GCF_963921795.1. Taxonomy (NCBI): domain Eukaryota; kingdom Metazoa; phylum Chordata; class Actinopteri; order Myctophiformes; family Myctophidae; genus Nannobrachium; species Nannobrachium achirus. The sequence continues at coordinate 40,601,894 of NC_137827.1, read as the reverse complement.
GTGTGACATCATCATCATACCCGGAACGTTATGCGGGAACGCCTGGCCTTGACACCCCATACATCCAAACAGAAAAGTCCTTTCTGATTGCATTAAACAACGTTAAACTCACTTTGCCAGTGCTGATGTCACTGGCATCGCCAGTGGTGAGCGCACCACTTGTGCACAAGTAGGCTACTTGTGCATAAGATGCAAGTTGTCATCTCGGCAGAGTGCAGTTCTTGTTACTTGCACAAGCAGAGCGTGCAAGTACTGTATCGGCTGGGTATGTATGTATGTATGTATGTATACATGCATGCCGGTCCGGTGTCTCCTCTTGTTGCAGACTGTAGCAGGGACCAGAATCTCTGCTGGTCCCAACGTCACCATTAACAGCCAATAAGGGGCCAGCATTCCTGGTGATGCTTTATTGAATATACACTTGGAAGGTGACCGGCTTCCAAGCTTGCGTCATCACATATGATGTCACTATGATGTCAGCCATGCCCAAATATGGAGATTCGGGTAAGTCTTACCCAAATATGGAGGTCCATGACATCAGACTGGTCTCTAAGTGTTCTGATTAGCAATGTCAGAAACCAAACCATTGCAACCTGATATTATCAATATATGAACGATATTGGGTATCCAAACAACTTGGTATCAGCAAATGGATTCCATGAAAGCCTTTTTGAACAGTTGTTAGACCGATCTGGTGGCTCTTGAGCAGCTGTCTACTCGGGAACAATGCAACACCTGAAACAGACGGCACCAAGTAATAACTAGAACGATGCAATTGGAAATTGCAAATGTGGTTGCCGTGACGCGTCTCACGTGAGTCACTCTTACAAATTAAATTTCATCTTACTATTTGAATTTTCCCCATTCAAGTCAATGGGGAAAATTGATTCACTGATAAATTAATGGCCATATATTGAGATCCCTGTGTCAGTCCTTTTCCATTTTATGCCCATATATGGAGATACCTGATGTCATCAATATTAATCCTATATCTTGGAATGCCATATATGGACATACTGTGTCAGTCTCCTCCATATTTGGGAAAAGTTTAATTTTTAACTAGAAATACTGTTCCTACGAAACAGTGTGGGCTCGCTCGTGACTATATTCCGCAGCGTGCTAACTGTCATGTGAAGCTCAACCAATACTCCAGCTAACACCACTCCCAGATGTTCTTCCGCACCTCAATTGCACCTCATTGGCTAAGGGCCCTGCCTTTGTACTGTCGTGGCGGAACTTGATAAATAAATAATGAAGATAACATAGTGTTCTCGCCTTTCAGGTGAGCCCACAATTAAAGTCAATGGAGAAAATTCACAAATGAATATATATATATAAACCATCTGTCTTGGCCATACAGTATATGGATTCCATTAGTGTGGTTCTCCTAACAGGGCATCATCTGGGACACAATCCCTTTTATGCCTATATATGGAGATCCCTAACATAATCTCTTTCATGCCCATATATGGAGATCCCTGCTCTGAGTATCCAACATCACTGTGATGTCATCTGTTTATGCCCATATATGGAGATCCCTGCTCTGAGTATCTGACATCCCTGTGAGGCGTTACTCGTACAGACAGACACGGACATGCTATGACGGTTCTGATAGTAAACTGCGACCCACGGTCGCAATTAAACTATATATATCGTATCTCTTAGCAAAATGCACCCCTACGTACATGCCCCGATGAAGCCGGTCAATTTGACATATGGCCCAAGTGCGTGCCACCAAGACTGTGGGAGGAGTAGCAGCCTAGCAGGGCAAAACAAATCTGGAAAGATGAATGGAAGGAATGAAGTCGGACAAGTACTATAGTTATTAGTGTTACTAATTACTAGCTATAAGGTGATAAAAGTATGACAAAATATATTGAACATTTCGTCAACAAATAACAACTAGTGACTAGTGACTAGTGGAGAAGAGATCCAGTAGAACTAAGAGAAGTCATTTAATGCTTGGTTGCGCACGGGTGTTGCGCTCTGTATGCTCATAATGCGTTGGCATGCAGCCATGTATAAATCAGGCATTATGACAGTATCACAGCCTGCCTATTATTATTATTTTGTTGTTGTTAAAAAAAAATCTTCAGATTACTAAATCACTGCTATACAGGCATGCACGCTTACAGTCGGTACATAAAGCTGTACAGTACATACAGTACATACTGTAGGTCCTTACCAGTACCCAGTGGACAAACCATGAACATGCTTGTGTATTCAATGTGTATGTGTGTTGTGTATCTATCTACACTTTAGAAACAAGACCAAAAAAAACTAAAAGGATTTAGAACTTTTTTTTACTTAATTTAACACTGGCAACTGCCATTCTGAAAGATTGAACAATAAATAGATAAATAAATAGATAATAAAAGCTGTGCACAAAATATTTTGTCAAAAACAATGAACAAAAACAACAACAATAACACAGTTCATTAATACAAATAAATGGTCTCCATCTCCATCTGGTCTCCATCTGGAAAAAGAGAACAATAGAGAGAGAGAGAGAGAGAGAGAGAGAGAGAGAGAGAGAGAGAGAGAGAGAGAGAGAGAGAGAGAGAGAGAGAGAGAGAGAGAGAGAGAGAGAGAGAACAGGGAAAGAGATTCACAAAGTCAGCCGTTTAGTGTTACAATTGCCACAAGGGTTCATACTGCATATATCCATCATGTCATCATGACAAATTAAATTAAACATTTATACAGGAATTTAGGAGGAGTGTTTTTCTTATAGCAATGAACAAAATGTAATTTAGCTTTAGTCATATTTTTTGTCATCTGAAAGGATTTAGTCGACTAAATATAAGATTTTAGTCAACTAAATCTGCAGTTAATTATGTAGAAAAAAGAGCTGGTAGATCTGCTATTTTCAGAGCGCAATACCCAAGCACAACCAAACATAAAATTACTTGTCTTTTAATTGGATCTCTTCTCCACTAGTTCCTCCTAAATCAGATTTGATCGTAGCCTTGTTCAGACTACACTAAAATCGATATGTCAGTCAGAACAAGGTCTGAGACTCTTTCAGAACCAATTAATGGAAAGAGCAGGACAGGACAACCACATAAATTAAAAGTCAGCACGTCAGACTACTGTAGGGGGCTAAAACACACTCTCAGTGTTATGTTAACTTAACACCCTGGAGTTTTACTGCATATGTTACGTCAATATTGAGTATTATCAGCTAGGATCATTCTTCAGTCTGACTTTGCCATTCTAATCAATGAGGGACAAACCACATAATTGCTAACTCCACAAGTAGACTTAGGATGCATAGCAAGAAATCTTACCTGGCCTATGGAGACGCTCTGTCTGGACTGGAGTCTGTCGAGATTCCTCTCTTGAACTAAAGACAAAACAAAGTTAGATTAGTTTTGTATTGTATTTGTGGTCAACATTGGTCATAGCTTTACAGTTTTATTTCAAGGCTCACTTCAGTGACTCACTATGGGAGAGCGCCCGGCCACGAGGCACTTACTACCGTAGACTTGGATGATGCTACAGTAAAACTGTGAAGATTTCCCGTTCCCCATTAGGTGAGTATATGGAGGCCTTGCTGCCTCGGGCTACCAAGCCCAACCAGCATAGCACTGGCATGACCCGCTTTACACAGACTGACCCTTTGGACAGGTCTCACGGGCAGGACGGGCAGAAAGCCCCACCACTTTTCCGCGGAGGACTCGGCCACGGAGACGTTTCACATCAGCCACACAACAACTGTGAGGACCGAGTGATCAAGCCCTGGTTCGACATCCAGTGGGTTTGATTTTGAAATTCCTGAAACCCGAAAGCCTCCGAGTCAAAAGGGTTTTGCCATACACCCAACACTGGGTGTGGCTAACTCCAGCTGGGTCACCACCCACCTGTCAACCAGCCATACCTAATGGCCACACAAAAACATAATTTTAACACTTTCTGTACACCTCTTTTTTTTGAAAAAGTCTTCCTCCTAGTATAATCATAATACCTGATTATCGTAGCACCCCATCTTTAAAACTAAGTGTACACAGCCGGACATCGTCTTACCTCCTCTGCACTATCCAGGATCCCTGGAAACCCTGGAACAGGTGCTGGGGAAAGACAGAGAAAGAGGACATTTGTTTTCTTTCCTCTAATGTTGTTTCATGTCAAGAGCTTTATATTGTGTTTGAGCTATGTTCAGATTCTGTCTTGCAGAATTGTTGGTTGTGTGTATGCTACTTGAATATCCTTACGATGTCCCAGGCACTCCAGGTACTCCTGGTCCTCCGGGTACTAGTAAGAATAACACACAAACACTCTCTGAAAACATGCTAACTCTCTGGAGAATAACTTAAATTACATCAGACTATTTTCATAGCCAGCCTAGTCTGTGATAGTTCACTCGAATGTGTATTAATTAGTTTATTAAAACTGCAGGAGTTGTCTTACCTCAGCGAGGGCATCCTCGTTCTCTTGAGGGTCAGGGGTCGTCACCTCAGGCTGTGACAGACACACATGAATAATAATATCAACTATGTTTCCAGAAGCTGGCAGGAACAGTCTAGACTCTAGAGCAGTGGTTTTCAACCAGTGGGCCGGGGACCACCAGCGGTCCTTGAGGGGGTTCCAGGTGGTCCCCAGCTAAATGATGGAGAGTTGGTAACCAAATGGATCCTTATAGATCTTTAATTCTTGACGGCTCCATTTGGTTTCATTGTGCGCTCAGATATGTTAAATCAATGATAAACATCTCCATTACTTAATTTACAAGAAGTGTAAACAATCAAATAAAAATTGTTCAATGTTTTGCTTGTTATCTCTCTTATGGAACCACATCAATACAGCATGGAATTGTGGACAACATTGTATCCAACGATAACTATAACTATACTATAACTATAAAGACTGACACAATCCCAAATGTGTCCCAGATTATGCAAAATACATCCTCGGATATAGTGTCAATTAAATTAAATTCAAATAGGCTCTATTGGCATGATGGGAAAAGTGTTTACATTGCTAAAGCAAGTGTGAAATATAATTGCAACTTTGCAATCAAATATAGCCTAATTTGTATAAGAATTTAGTTTATAATGAAACAGAAAGTTCATCTAAGGAACACTGTTTGTCCAGCAGATGAAGTTGGTGGTTCATGTTTTTTAGAATAACCGCCTCATCAAAGTTGGTATGGTATACGTTGTCAGATATTTGAATCTGTCCTTATGTTATCATCACTTTACCCAAATACAGCTCAAGTGGAGTTAGGAGGTTTTTGATCATTAATAGGCCTATTGCGGTCCCAGGGCTAGAAAATGCAAATGGGGGTTTTCTAATACATATCAAACTGGGGGTCCTTGAAATTAAAAGGTTTGAGAACCACTGTGATAGGGAATACTGTGTGTTCATATTTGAGACAATTATTAGTGCAAATATTCCAAAACTTTCACTATTTCTTTCGATGATCTACAATTAAGCTTGTAGTATAGCTGATGGGTTTAGAGTGGCTTGCTGATTTTGCGCTGATTTTCAAACATGTCTGATATTTTCTACCCTCGGGTGGGTTGTAATAAGGGTTGTAAAAAAGTCTATTAACATATCGCCAGGTGCTTTCACACTACGCGAGAAAAAGCGAATGCCACAACATTGCGCACAATGTCGCCCCATGTGTAGAGGCCCTTAGTGAGGTCACACGGGTAGTTGCCGCCCCATATCTTTTCTGAGCAGGGGTCACCCCCCCCCCCCCCAAAAAAAAAGTTCACACCTTAACAACGCTTTAGTGTCACACCAGGGTGTTTTAACAAAGAAACGACCCCTGCTCAGAAAAGATATGGGTCAGCAAATACCTAGCCTGGCTAGCCATACTATAATCAGTTAACTGCGTGGGTATATATAATATTATATATTATATTTCTCCCTTGTGTTAACATGGGTGAATAGTTTAGCTTTGCTAGGCTAGCAACTACCCGTGTGACCTGTCTAATGCAACACTGACTATAACAAGGCATCCCTAACATTGAATCAGCAATTCAACACTGGTTATAGTTACGACTTCATGTGTTTAAGAGAGAGTGAAATGAATAATACCATGTCAGATAACAAACAAAAGGTCCATATAGTGCTTTATTCCATAGATTGTGCATTTATTTCATTCATTCATCCAACCTGCACATCGGGAAAAATTAGGCTCAAGGACACTTCTGGGATTGAACTAGGAACCTTGCGGTTTTGTATCTGCCACCCTACTGGACACTCTACCCCTGAGCCATATATTATAGGCATCTATTATACTCTGTATAGAGCTTGGTGTTATCAGATCTGCAGACAAGCTATTAATCAGTTTCAGTTCTCATGACAGGGCTTGTAACAGAAGGGAATATGCATTTGCCGTAAACCATGAGGGCTCCACGTTCAGCTTTGGAAATCAGAATAAGCTTCCTCCCTGTCCAAATGTTTTAAATGAAATGTTATTGTTAGGCCTATTGTTATTTTTTTGCCCTTTCTTGACTGCATGGCATATATTTTAGTTGCACTTTGTTCTTTGTTTGTCTGTGAAGCACTCTGCAAGCATGTTTTTGTAAAGTGATAAAATCAGGTAAATAGCAACTGAACAGCAGCAGGGGTCTCACTTTCACAGGTTAAGTTGTTTTAGTGAGACATGGGAGTTCAATATTCAGTGTGTGACCTCTAGACCTACTGCACATACAAAGCTGCTACCTTTAAAGACATTTTTTGTATACAATTTAGAATAATTTTGAGAAAAAATAATCTGCTTTTTGTCCCAAAGCGACTGCAAATGATTGCTGCTGTTTGGTCCAAAAAAGCGGTATACCCTGTGAATATAACATAACATGTACATAATGACAAAATGTGACATAGCTCTGTTTACACATTGCTGTACACCCTCCAACTCAAGTTTATATGTGTTCCCTTTTTTCAACTGTTTTTATTATATATTATTATTTCCCTGTATAGGCCTATACTTTCTCCACTCACTAAAGATAACAAAGACATTTGCGCTCTTATTAACCCATTTAGTGCTCCTGACATTAACGGGTTAAAATGTCCAGCGCGCCTCCCCCCGGCCCCATTCACTACCGTTGTCTTATTTTGAAGGCCAGAAGTCCATAGCGTAAACACTTCCGGTCTGACGTCATCGCGTCATTCACAGGAAGCGATCATGTTTACGTGGTGCCATGGTGGATCGGATCGGTGCTTTCCAACATGTGCTTTATAAGCGAGCATCTGCCTCCATCTTCGCTTCTAAAGTCTAGTTTTGAGATAATGGACATTAATTAAAGATGAGATCCCCCGTCCACCTCAATGTTATGGGATTACTATTTTGTGCCCGTGGAGCCGTGATGAGGATAAATCAGCGACGGAGATGGACTCGGGACCTTCCGCCATTGTACTCGGTAGGATACCCGCCGTTACAGTAATATATTACTTTTAACGAGTATACTCGGGATCGGCACCATATACTTTTCGAGTATTTTTCACGAGTATTCTCAGGATCGGCGCAAAATGAGTTAAAGTCCAATTCAACACGTAGCCAACTCCATTCAGGCGTGTAAGCCTAACAAAGTACAATAATGGCCTTTTGCCTTTCTTACTTGTTTTAACCACTTATTAGACACTCTGTACTTAGCAGACTGGTGTGGGGGACATGCCAAAATCACATACTTTCAATGGAACAAATCTGTATAAAATGAAGAAAACATATTTCAAGAGGCGTATCATTGCACTAATGTGTAAATGTTTGGCCATTCATATAATACCTCAGAGTTTCATTATTCTGTTGCATTTTAATGATAATTGAGGTGGTGGGGACAGTGTATTTATATCTGTTGCATGCAACACCTACACCATAAGCTTATCGATTATGAATTTTTTCTCAGAAATGTTGAATCACTGCAGCTAACAGTAACTGCTGCACTCTTTGTTCCAACACTCACAAAGTTGAGATCATGGGAAGTTGGCAGGGCAATGTCATATAGACTCTATTATAGTACATTATGCAGTAAACATGTAGGACTTATAATGCAATATGCATGTAACGTCTGAGGAGATGCAATCTAGCAGGCACCCTCTATGTTTTGTTCATCAGAGAATCTGTTCTTGAGAGATTAGAGGAGATGTAGTATGTCTCATTCTCAATAAAGTCTATGGTTAACTTATGACAGAAGACAGAGTAATGTCAGTCTTATGAAAACACCTTAAATAATCTTTTTGTTGTGTTTTCATAAGTTTTTGTATTTTGTGTAAACTATCCTCTCACTAACATCAAACAGTTCATACATGGTGAGAGTGTTCATACTGGAGCACAGAACAGAGGGTCGTTTTCACACCTGCAAACCACAGCACATTATTGTCTCCACCAGCCGAAGGCTGAGGGAGAGTATGTTTTCCCCTCCGTCCGTCCGTCCGTCCGTCCGTCCGTCCGTGCGTGCGTGCGTCCGTCCGTCCGTCCGTCCGTCCGTGTGTCCGTCCGTGTGTCCTCGCAGTTTGTGTGCAGCTAATCTCAGTCGCCGTTGGCCCGGTCGCTGCCAAAGTGAGCACACACATTCCCTGGATCCCAATCTAGAACCTCTGCCCTAAATCTTTCAAATGGGCTTTTTCTAGCGCCACCTAGTGGCCGATGTTCGCAAGACACATTTCTGTGCACTACTCTTACAGATTTTGTCCAAAAATCCTACAAATCGGTAGGCAGTATCTCGACAGTCATGTGATCGACACGGATCTGTCCGATTTTTCATATTCCATCCTGATTGGCTAAGATTGGCTTCCAAAGTTTGTAGGATTGAGCCGTTTGGAACAAAATGCCTCAAATCCCAAACGCAAAGTGCAATTATCATGAAATCGCGCACACACGTTCCCACTAGGTCGAAGAAGAAATGCCACTTAAATTTTTTGAAAGCAGCCTCATGGTGGCGCTATAACAGGCAGATTTGAGGTTTTACCTATAACTCCATCGATCAGTTTCAAACTTTGTAAGCGCATTCCCTAGAGGCCAAGGAAAAACCCTTTCCCTGCATTTTTCACATCAGCCTTTTATAGCGCCACCAGGAGGCCGACTTAAGTAAAACACAATTTTTCCTATTATTCCTTGAGATTTTATCCCAAAATCATGCAAATCGGTACACAGTATCTCTATAGTCATGTGATCAAGTACGATCCGTCTGATATTTCATATTCCATCCTGATTGGCTAATATTGGCTTCCAAAGTTTGCAGGATTGCTCAGTTTTGGAACAAAATGCCTCAAATCATCAACGCAGCTTGCGATTACCGTGAAATTTGCCACACATATTCCCACTAGGTCAAGGAACAAATGCTACCTTTTTCACATTGGCCTGTTATAGCGCCACCAGCAGGTAGACTTTAGCAAAACACATTTTTGGAACACAATGCTTCAAATCATGCATGCAGCGTCCGATTGCCATGAAAGATCTAAGGTGAAGAACATATGCCACCCTTTTTACATTGGCCTATTATACAGTAGCACCACCAGGACGCACAGCCTGGTGGAGACCTGTGCTCGTTTCCTCTGAAGCAGGATGCAACATCTACCAGTGAGCTTATTGCTGTCATAGAAGTGTTGTGGTTAACAAACATTTCCACTTGCACAGAAATACTTTTGTTTGTTCCAATTAAAACTCACAACGCTGAGATAATTAGGGGGCTCCCTCCCTAAAGCAAGCATGCAGTAACCCATGCAACTCTGTAACCTTTTGGGAAAGTCTCAGGTTCGATACCCTGATTTGTCATTTGACACTTAACCCCTAACTCCTCCCTCTCTTACACACTCTGTCAATTTATCTGCTACTTTCATAAAAGTGGACCTGGAAGATTATCTTGCTCAACAAAATGTGTAAGGATGGAATGTGGTACAAAGTAAATTCATACAGTGCATCTATATTTACTGACATGCATGTTTACGGTGTTGAACACATGAAATAATGTTAAAACAATGGTCACTAACAGCTCTGACACAAATATAAAAAATATATATATTTTATGTCAAGTGAGCGGTGCTGCTGCTGATAGACCAAGTATAACTGTCCTCCTCACTAACATCAAACAGTGAACACACGGTGGGCACAATAAGACCTGAACAGAGGACAGAGGTTGTGGTTTTTTGCATATTTCCTCTCATGCAGGATGGCACATCTAGTGAGCTCATCTGTAGGTTAACAGACATTCTCATAGTTTCAATACCAAGTATAACTGTCCTCCTCACTAACATCAAACAGTGAACACACGGTGGGCACAATGAGGCCTGAACAGAGGACAGAGGTTGTGGTTTTTTGCATATTTCCTCTCATGCAGGATGGCACATCTAGTGAGCTCATATGTAGGTTAACAGACATTCTCGTAGTTTCAATACCACTAGAAATACACGCTTCCACAGAACTACTTGGGGTAGATCATGGTGGGAGTGGAGGGGGTATGTATGTGTCCTGTGTGTGATACAAGGCAAAAATCCCCCTTTGTCAAGGGCACCAGGAGGAAGACGACTTCTGGCATGGAGTAAGTAAATATATCATACCTGGACTGGACCACTCTAGTATGGATTTGAAGATGTTCATTGACAGCGCTGACACAAAGAGGATTTATTAATTCAAAAATAAACATTGTTACAAAATGTTGAATGTACAGTTAATTGTAGGCCTTCAATGTCGTAACACTTTAAAGGACATTATGCATGTAATGTATCTTTAAAGACAAAAAGTAGCACATTGATAAGTAACAAAATGATCTCTTCTGTCCTGAGTACAGCAAGTATATAAGTGGATCAAATACGGTTTAGTTATGAACTTTGACCTCTGACTTAGGTATTACTCCTAGCTGTTGCTTGTTGTTATGTTGGAAACATCATACCACTTCATCTTCATCTGTGTTCCCAACAACAACATAGTCTATAATGCATGCTGGTTCAGTTTAAAAAAACATAAAAACATATCAACAAACTAAATGAGTAAAAAAAACAACAATCAAACAACCGATAATCGCAAAATACTTATTAGATACAGTAAAAAAGTATGCAACTCATTCATATAAACATTCAATGACAGACAAATAAAAAACACAATACTATGCAAAAAATATCATAAACAGTTGGAAAACTGAATACAAATAATTGGTATTTCACCATTTTCGAGTTGCAGCCACCTGTAAGTGACTTTTCAGAGCGGTTTTAAAGGAAGGTAGGGATTTACACTCCTTTAAGGCCGTCGGTAAGGCATTCTACATTTTTGTTGGATAGCAGGAAAACAAATTGAACCCTTTGTTGAGCTGAATCTGGGTTGGACGATTTTTTGGAGCTGCCTCTGGTGTTGTGTGTGTGTGTGTGTGTGTGTGTGTGTGTGTGTGTGTGTGTGTGTGTGTGTGTGTGTGTGTGTGTGTGTGTGTGTGTGTGTGTGTGTGTGTGTGTGTATGTGCGTGCGTGCGCGCGCGCGCGTGTGTCTGTGTGTGTGTGTTAAGCAACATGAAAACTATTTGCTGGTGCGTTTGAATATAGACTGTTACAATGACCCCAGAAGAGTTTTCAAGTGAAATACCTAACAGTTCATGAGTGATGTAAAGTCATGATTGTGACAGAGTTTATGTCAGTTTTATGAACACACCTTCAAATAACATGTTAATATTATTTTATCATCCAATAATAAAGTTGGGTTTCCTGTATACTAACTATGCACTCACTGACATCTAACATGGTGGTGGTGGGTGTTCACTCACACTGAGGACTGTCTGCAGCAGAGGGAAGTGGTTAAGAGATCATGATGTTGTCGGGGGGTATGTGTGCATCAGGCGGTTGTTTGGCTACTAAATGGTAGTGTGTGTGACGTGTGTGTGCGTGTGCGTGTGCGTGTGCGTGCGCGTGCGCGCGCGTGTGTGTGTGTGTGTGTAAACCATGAATGTTGAACTCTTCTCTCTTCTCCACCTGTAACAATAAAACAGGACAAACTATAATAGTATAAGGAACTGGCCTGCATTAACACAAAGATATTAACAGCATTACCTCCCCATCTACTATCAAAGGGTTTCATCGTACGCAGACTCATTCCTGAGTCCTGACGTTTGAATAAACTGGATCAGCTGCACGTTGAGGCCTTAATGATCCTGGGACTGAAACATGAGTTGAAAGATGATTAGAAGATTTGCAGAATGTGGGTCTTACACAGTGTTGTTAAATTCATCTCTCGGTTGGTTTTGTCAGAGTTTTGTCATCCACTGAGTTCAATTCACTGAGTTTAACATTTAACAACAAAAATCATAAAATATGAATAACTCTGGACAACAGTATGACATGAGAACATTTAAGCAGCATATACTGTACCATTTCCATGCTGGTCACCAGATCGATTTAGCACTCCATAGATGCTTGAGTTGCCTAAAGTTAAGTAAATTAACATTAAAGTTGACAAATGTGTGTGTGTGTGTGTGTGTGTGTGTGTGTGTGTGTGTGTGTGTGTGTGTGTGTGTGTGTGTGTGTGTGTGTGTGTGTGTGTGTGTGCATCTGCATCGTATATTTATATGTATTTCAATTGCATTAATGGACTTAATTATTCAGCAAAGACTGACCGCGCTGCAGTGGACAGTACACATCATCAGGAGCTGATTGCTGATTGATCCCCTGAGACTGAATGGGTCTGTAATTAAAACATATGAAATATATTTATTAGAAATGAAGTAGAAAACATGATGGAATGTGATGTTATGTAGATAAACAGACAGAAAAACGAAATACTGTGCTTACCTGACACAACATGGACCTGTTAATAAAATGGGGAAATGAACATGCAGTAAGTTCCATGGAAATCTTTAATCCTTGTTATGTTATGGTACTCTGCATGTTTTATTGCGATTTTCTCAGTGATTGTAATCTATGTAGATGTAGTAACCTACTCACCTTTAGATGTTCTGTACAGACACAGCAGCAGCAGAAGGATGGTCAGTAGAATCACAACAACAAGTCCTACGATCAGAACCACTACATGTGGAAAACCCAGACCCACTGCAGGAGGAGGAGGAGTGGGTTCCACTGATCCAAAATCTGCTAGCAATGAGAGGTTATTATAAATGTATTGAGTCACATAAACTGCTGTTAATTAAATCACTGGTACAAACGGCATGATTAATTTGATCAGTTATGGATTATGTTGTTTTAGGTTGCATTGTCAGCTGTCAAATCCAGTGTTGGGCAGTAATAAGTTTCTAGCAATATATTGCGGTATTATATTATTATTATTATTATTATTATACTTTCTAAAGTAACATTTGAGATTGCCAAATCAGTTATATTATTACATATTACTGATCCATAGTAAGGGTTGTCACAAGCACAAAAAGAAAATATCTACAAGCTAGTAACACTCAATGCACACACATGCTACTTTCTACATTTGTAAATATTTTGAGTTTGTATCAGTCAAAGATTTGTTGTCAATTGTGTGTCCAACTTTGTAAAGGCAGATGGCTTTCAACCACAACATATTCAACTGACATCTCTTGTGTTAAAGCATCTTTACACTTACAGTCTGAGAGACTTCAATGTGTTTATTACTGCTGCTGTCTTGTCGATTTTGTATTCCTCATGTAAGGATCATTATTGTTCCAAAATACAGTAGGAATATACATAAAAACTGAGTCATATACTGTAATATTATTACTTTTTAAAGGAGGAATAAGTCACTAGTAATGTATTACTCTCCCTAAGTATGCCCAACACTGGTTGTATCAGCCGGCCCTAAGGGTTAACACGACCTCCTTACATGCATGTCAAATAAAGTCTGGGTTTGTGACACAGTAGTCTCACATAGCCAGACAACTATTCCACAATCTCTGAAAGCAAGTTGCCTTGCCCGCATTTCACGGGTATAGGGTGAGGATAAGGGGTAACAGATGGCTCAAAGTAGGGCCCTGTATGTATGTCCGTAACATTAACCGAGTGTGTATGGTGTTGAGCAGCCTGCACCGTTCACTTCACATGGGTGTGATATGTATTTATATTACTGCTATGCAGCAAGCTATATGCTTAGATTTTGATATATATTCAGCTAAATTTCTGCAACTCTAAAGACGCAACGGAAGTGCAGAGTTGGTGTCACATCCACTTTATTGCTTGATTATTTTCAGAGGTTCCGTGCTCCAGACTTTATGACAGAAGCATTTGGAAATTGTGGGAGGCAACAGTCTGGCCATGTGAGAATAGTAACACAGTGATCTCACCTGTCACATCCATCCTGTTCTCTGGTGACTCTTCAAGGCCAGAGATGAGACACTTGTAGAATCCTTCATCAGACTTGGAAACACTGTCGATGGTCATCTGTCCTGTAGACTGAGACCTGATGAGGGATCCATCTTTATAGAAATCAGCTGGACGGTCAGAGGATGGGTTAGGAAATGTCTTGGTTTTGTACCAGCAGTGCAGGGTGACATCACTTCCTTCCATCACAGGAAGTACAGACATCCCCAGGATCACAGCTCCACCTGAACAATGATAAATAACATCAGAATAGAGGAATAGACTGATGTCACTCTGAACAACACTGTCACAAGATTATGAGGTTTTAACATGAAAGACTTTAACTAACAAGATAACTGAATAAAACATCTGAACAAAGTTGACTTGCTGAACGTACCAGTCACTGTGACATTAACAGAGTTACTTTTTGCCTTTGAAGACTCACACCAGTAAACCCCACTGTCGAAAGTCTGCATGGACCTGGCAAGACATCCTGTGTTGTTCTTCTTCCCCCAGCGACGACCGCCATCATCACCACACTCTGAGGTGATGTTTTTTCTGCTGGTCCTCTTCACTCTCCAGACAGTAGAGTCAGACTGTCTGTCCTCACAGCTCAGAAAGACAGATTCAAAATTAAATAACTGAGATCTGTCTGGACTGAGTCTGAGAGAGGCTGTGGACATGGTACTAACCACTAGAGAGAGAGGGAGGTGTAAGTAATTAATACAATAAAATAAAATGAGTAACTTATCATCCAATGATCCATGTTAATTAGGCTAATTCTAACCCTAATGTAGAATTAAATCTACATTGAGGCAGATTCTGCATCCTGTCCTCAAGAAGGAAATGGACATATAACAAATCCATAAGTAAGAATTATAATTGTACAATGTGTTGGTACTCACATACTAAGAGGTAGAGAGATGTTAACTCCATGCTGTCTGGTGCTCACTGACTAACACACAGTTGTGAGTTAGTGAGAGACAGTCTCCTCCTAATGCTGCTGTTGTGGTAAAGAGGAGGCTACACTGAAGGAAGTGACAATGCAGTGATCTATGGCAGTGTTTCTCAAATGGGGGAGTACCCCTAGGTGTATGCAGAGGTACTTGGAGAAAATGGAAAATGGAAACATTTATTTTACTGTTACAAACATTGACAAACATATATGAACCTGCTGCTCCCTAAAGCTTTAAACCATAATGAGACGCACAACTGTTACTGCCGCGGCAGGCGCCGGTGCCAGGAAGCGTATTCGCTCTTTCTGACTGAATGGAAAACGGGCAGCTTACTTTTATTTTCAAAATATTTACATAAAAACTGGACTTTTTATGTAATTATTAAGTCAAAATGTTCTCAATTAAAGGTTGTACGATTAAAAGGGGTTTGAGAACCACTGGGTTTGAGAACCACTGATCTATGGTGATGTGGCCAGGAGGACAATACAGCAGGTTTCACATATTTCGTATATATGAAAAGCATGCAGCAAAGGCTCATGTGCAACAATTAAGAAGAGAAGCTTACTCCACTCTAGTCACTCATCAAAAAGAACAAATCTGACAAAAGCTTGACTTTTTAATAAACTTTTATAGTTATAGTTATGGTTATAGGTCAGTGTGAACAGACCTGGAGGCCCTAGGCTAATTATCTTTCAGGACCTCCCCACCCAACCAACCCGTGCTACTCAGAATGGGCAGTCGGGTGGGCATGTGTAGTCCCCACAGTTAGTACCAGCAATGAATCAGCGACAACAGCCCTGCTAATCAGGCTCAGCCCGATTAGCACGACTGTTTGTGCGTTTGTCTGGCGAGTGGGAGTCCTGGGTTCAATCCCTGCTTCTGCTCATCACTACACATGCAAAAACACTCACGTTATAGTCCTAAAATACATACACAGTATTGAATAGAGCAGATCTTATTGCTCTTCCAGAAATAAGATTAATGAATGAATAATAATACTGCTCCAATGCCACACTGCTGGTGTAATATAACAGGATAGACGATTCAGTCTATTTCAAGGTAAAAATCGAAGTAAATGTAAAAGAAAAGAAAAACACTTCTGTATTAATTTCTGTTAGTTTATTCATCATCAAGACAGACGTGCACTGGATTCTAAACTATCATGGTGTGTCACATCTGGAATGGACACAGAGGTATCTCAGAACTAAATATATATGCCATCATCAAGTGTGAATAACTATTAGAGGTGTCTACTAATCTAGTAACTACTTGTGATGCACTGGTCTATGTGACTCAATCCTGTTATACTCACCACATATAGGAGCTGGCATGATCAAAAGGGTCACCCACAGGGAATCTGTGGAGTTCCTATAAGTGTACACCTGAACAAGACGGTGGTCTGGTCAGACAATGTATGTTTTCTATAGCAATGTTAAAGCGTTTTTAATGATTAAAATGTAATTTTGAGTAGGCCTATGTTAATACATATACATTTTGTCTCCCTGCTCTTCTATTGAGACATTTAGATCAGGTCATGTCTAACCTACTGTAGACACAGGTACTGAAACAAATGTTGACCTGATGGTCAAGATTCAATTGAGCAGGCAGTACCGACTGCTCCACCACATCCATTTCTGTGATCAGAAAGTCGCTGTGCTTGCTTGTATAACAACAAGGAGCGTTTTTCTATTCATCTCTGGGACCCAAGTTTGCATTGTGAAATCCTCAGTGTTCATTTAATTTAGCACTTGTACATAATATAATGGGCTGAAAAGAAGAGTCTTATCTTCATATTCCATTGGCACTTATTTAGCTGTATATAATATGAGATTCCCCTATGAAGTTTTTGAGGCTGTGTAGAGAGCGGGCTAAAGAGTACACGCCTATATCACTGATAACATGACCCTAAAATCTATTATATACAACATATCAAAAGGTGTTGTAATGACATTGTTTAATGATGAACATGAGTAGTGATCCCCTCAATGTTTAAAATGTTCCTCATTTTTCTGGGGACCCCCTAGCCTAGAACCCACTCAAGGGCTGCACTTTGGGAACTAGTGCTCTAGTCTAGTATAGTTATCCTGTGGCTCCTCTGTGAAAATGGAAATTAATATCTTAATTCATGAGTCCTCACAGTGTTTTGGTGGTATTATCTATGTGATGATCAGCTAGAAACCCATATTACTATAATGGTATGTTATTACTATGAGGGCCGTAACCATATTTGTGGAACACAGTGTGCAAAGGACAGTATTTGTTTGTTTGATTGATTGGTTGAATACTTTATTACATGGTACAGTAAGGCATTAAGGCTAAAAGGATAACACAAAAAGTCATGGTGACTTTGAAGACAGCATTACAGTACCAAAACAATGTTGTATTGATCGCGGGGGGATTGTTTCTATTGTTGTTGTACTCAATTCATCATCATGACATTACAATACCTGCAAAGGAAAATACATATGCAAAAGATGCTGTATAAAGGAATGCAAAAGAAAGACACGTGTGCAAAAGATGCTGTATAAAGCAATGCAAAAGAAAAGACAAGTGTGCAAAAGATGCTGTATAAAGCAATGCAAAAGAAAGACACGTGTGCAAAAGATGCTGTATAAAGCAATGCAAAAGAAAGACACGTGTGCAAAAGATGCTGTATAAAGCAATGCAAAAGAAAGACACGTGTGCAAAAGATGCTGTATAAAGCAATGCAAAAGAAAAGACAAGTGTGCAAAAGACAATATAAGCTCATCTCTCTTGAAGGCACTTTATATTTGAAACAAATCTCAAAGTGCTAAATCACAGTAACAGGTCCCACATTTCAGACAGTCCCAGTGCCCTCAACTCTTCACCTTAACTGCTTTACATTTTTCTTTGGAATAATATTCAGAAACCTGGAGATTTGACATTAATTATTTTTTTTGCCACGGACACACAAAATGAGCGTCTGTATGTATTATGTATGACGCTCATGTGTCATGTGTCAAAAAACAAAAACGTCCTCATGTCATAATGGTGATGACCCCTGCACAGGGGCAAAGTGATGCCAGGAGGAGCAGAGGATCAAACTGATGACCTTCTCTAATTTCTAAATGATCTGCTCTGCGCCTGGAGTCACTGCCTCCCTACAGTAGCTGCATTATATGTACAGTACATTATGTGCATAGTGTTCTCTTTTCTCCAGGACACAGCAAAACAAACCGTTAAAAGAAAATATATATGACTTTCCTATACCTTCCTATATTTCTTATTCCTGTTCACAGCAGGGCTCCAGAATCTGTCTATGTTGATCGTGTAAATCCATCAGGTGCGACTGATAATTTGTTTTGGTCACAGTGGTGCAAAGGCCCGGACTAACAATGGAACTACCTGGAGCTTAAGCGCCAGGGCCCGCCGTCTGCAGGGCCCTGTGAAAATTATATTTTCACAGGGCCCGGTCGCCGGTCGGTCAGGTCGGGTGGGTCGAGCGGCGGGGGGACCTTTGATTTGGAGAAGGGCCAGGGCCCGGGGATTCTTAAATCGTCACTGGTGGTGCACCTAATATTTAGAAGAGGTCTGTCTGTCTGTCTTGCTATTGCCCATACTCTGGCTCGGTTAATCCTCCTCGAGCAACATCACAGACACACAACAGACAGGCAGGTGATAGTGAAGGGGAAAAAATACAGTAAGAATTCCGCCTAGATTTAGAATAGGGTTCGGAACAGATAGTTAACGTTCCACCAACAGTGCACCATTTTTTTTTTTATGACGAAGCATTGTCATCCTTATACTCCTTATTGCAATTTTTTAAAATACATGTACAATACATACAATACACATCATGAACTACAATAAAACCTAAATTATGATGGTTTCGTTTCTTTAGTTTAGTTGTTTTTTGTCTGTTTTTCTTTTTTTCCCTTTTTTTTTTTTTTTTGTTCATTTGATCAACTCATACATTTAAATACAGGTCATACATTCACATAATCATTGTTACAGGTGATCAAAAGGAATAGGCTGAAGCTTGTGAATGCCTATCGTACATATTCATGAATTAAGACATTGATTACACAGATTTTTTTTTCATCATAAAAAGAAAACAAAAAAAGAAAAAAGAAAAGAAGAAGAATGAAACAAGGAAGAAAGAAAAAGAGAAAAAAAAACAAGAATAAAGGACTTGATAAAGGAATACCCATATCCATTTCATAACAATTACAATTCAAGAATCAGAGATATGTTATAAGAGTAGGCCTATACAAGTTTACTGTCTAGTAGTGATGCGCGGGCCGACCCGGTGCCCCCACCCGCCCGCCAACCCGCCCGCCTGCGGGTGGGTGGGTCAAGGTTTCAGACTCAATTGGTGGGTGGGTTATCACCACTCTCATGTGCAAAAAATAAATACGAATAATCACCTGTTCTTATTTGCCTTTTATTCTTAATAAGAGTAGGCCTTTAAGAATAAGATTTAAGAATACAGCGTTTTGAATACGAGCACGAGCGAGCAAGTTTTAAAATGCGCCAGAGAGGAGCGAGGTTTCTCCTCCGCTCCTTGGTGCGAGGACCGTCCCAATTCGAACCACATTTTGCCAACATTTGACACAACGTGAGCACAGCAGAGAAGATGCACAAACAATTCAGTGCGTGTCGCTGATCAGGATTGCACTTATGTCTCTGTTATCGGGTGGTTATCCACACAAGTCCGTTTATAAATACTTTGTGTCGGTTAAGTTATATAACCAGCTAGTCAACGGATACGATTTGAAACACAACTTTTGCAAGTGAGACGGGTTTTTGGACTGAATGAACCAACCACGCTCACCTCGAGTCGCTACCATCTCTCCAATCTGGTGATTAATCAATAACCAACAGGATTTAATATTGTCCGTCTTTTGCTGTCTGTTTAAAGTGCGAGGTGCTGTATAAATATGATTGACATAAAACCGCCATTCTTACCCCAACGATGCCCTGGCGATTTAGAAAGAATGAACGTCTTTGAATGAATGTCTTTTAGGCTAAAATTGGTGGGGTGGGAGCGGCTAACCTCTGGGAGAGACCCTGTCTTGTGTGTATGCATGGATGTATTGTGTAACTGTGTTATTGTATGTAATGTAATGTCATGTAATGTATTGTTCTGTGTTTGCTCAATATGGACCCTCTCTAAAATGAGATGCTACATCTCAAGGGGTTTATCCTTCAATAAAGGTCATAATAATAAACCCCAATTTGAACAACACGTTTGTTTATTTAGCCCATAACAATATTGTGCTACTGTAAACGTTTCAGGTTGCGGGGCGGGCGGATTCGTTGATTTGTATATTGTTCTGCGGCGCGGGCGGGCGGGTTACGTTCCGTGCGCGCACAAGCTTGTGGGCCGTGCGGGTTATGAAAAAAAGAACCTGACCCGCGCATCATTACCGTCTAGAGAATGATAATGGAAGAACGTAGGTACAAAGTATTAGTAAGAAAAAAAAACAAATAATTGATAATATTTTGTCTTGTGTACTTTAGGACAAGCAGTAGCGCTTTGGAGGCCGGACGCGACCGGACGCCGTGTGGTCGAAAAATTCCCACACGGACGGCACCGAACGGTGCACGACCGTGTAAACGTGTGCATACCCCCCGCGAGAGCCACGACAACCCCCCACCCCGCGAATCCGCGATAACTACAAGCATTACTTTAATCAGTGGCTACTACTTTGCATAACAGGTTTCTAGTGGTGAATTTGTGAGCGTCCTCAAGCCCCCTCTATTCATATGGATATATAGCCTACTACTTTAACACCTAGGTTTCCAGCTGTGACTGCATGTGCATGTGTCGATGTGCAACCCGATGTGTGTGTCCTCATGGCTCCATTACTGTGGTATTTAGTGTTTGAGATTCGTTCAAGACAAACTTTGTTTCTCTAGGCTACTGCAGCGCTGTATTTTCTAAATGAATTAAAAGAAAGTAGAACATAAAATCTTAAGTAACAATGCAAATGTAATTAAGACTAGAAAACTATTGTTTTCCCACCATTAGATCTGCTGACATCCTTTCTATCTAAATAGCCTCTAGAGGCACGTGCACACGCGTGCATGTGACGTCAATAAATGACCGTCCGCCCGGAAAAGAAAATCCCAAAGCACCACTGAGGACAAGTGTATTTTACGGACCACCTTGAAAACGAGATGGTTCATGATAAGTAAGAAATTCACTCTAAATCTCTAACTATAACTAAAAGAATATGGTTCCAGAACGGTGATGTGTAGATGTCCAAGCGTTTATTTTAGAAGGCAGTAACAGAATATTCCAAGAACAGCATCCAGCATAGCATAAGCCTGTACAGATAGTCACAGCACAGAGTGCCCGTGAGCAGCACACTGTCCCCTCCACGGTGCGACAGGCAGATAACTGTTTCTAACATAATGAATACATTGACTTTATACTGTATAGGTCCATAGAGATGGACCATCCTAAAAGTGACACCTGACAGCTGTCATCTGACTCAAGCAATGACATGACATAGGAAATCACATATCAAAGCTTAACATCAAAGGACAGGAAGAAGTCTACACACACCAGAAGGCCTGATTGATCAGAGTTCTTCCAATACACTGTAGGTGCGACCTCACAACACCTTAGGCTGCCAGAGCCACAGCTGGCCGACAGATAATATTATGCAAACATTGATACAGCATTGAAGCAGTGACTCACAAGATCAGACATTTGAGTTCATAATACATTTTAAGATTACTTTGACATTAAACAAAATGCTACATGTTTACAACAAAAACATATCATACATTTCTATTCTATCAGTTCATCTCAAGGGTTATGAAAGTTGTGAGCTTGTAGATCACAGGCAAAAGTAGCTAGCCAAATTGACGCAACTTCTTTTTTTTTTCTGTATTAAAATGTCTTAAAGGAGTAGTTCACCCCCAAAATGACTTTTTTTCTATTGATTACTAATGCCGTGGAGAGTAGAGTTCAATAATATTTTTTGGTTTTTGTCACATTCCCAAGGCAAACATTTTATTCGAGTAAATTTACCCCCATTGATTCCGGATGGGGACCCGTTTCGAAACGGGTCCCGGGGTCCCCATCCGGAACGAATGGGGGTAAAATTGTTATCACATTTTAGGAATGTGACAAAAACCAAAAAAATATTATTGAACTCTACTCTCCATGGCATGACTGATCAATAGAAAAAAAGTCACTTTGGGGGTGAACTACTCCTTTAAGCAGGCCTGGAATTTCGTCATTTTAGGGGCAAGGCCTTTGGTGTTGTCCATCGAAAGAATTTGTTGTATCTAAGGGTTAGGGGTGAGTGAAATAGATAATTTACTATCTGATGAATCCATGCTCAGCCCTGCACCAATCAAAGCCTGGATTTGTTTAAAGATGGGGACTCGGGGGAGTTAAGATTTTCAGAATGTTAACAAAATATGCTGGTGTCTACATGACAAGAAAAAGACACCAGTGTCTACTGTCTACTGTAAATAATGACAATAAATTGACAGAGGAGAAAGTGGCCTCAGGTTATGCCATTGGTTTATGGGGCACAATGCCAAGCAAGGCCATGGCTTTCATGGCCTCCATGAAATTCCTGCCCTCTTTTTAAGTTTTTAAATTGTCACTTCACAGTCATCTGGGGATCCCCCTGGGGAGGGGGGGGTCAGTCTTGAATGTCCCCTCACTATTGGGTACACTATTGCAATTGACTGATCTATTTATTTATGTATTTTTCCCAACTGTGATGGGCAAGCTATTTGGAAAATGTAGTAAGCTACATTACTAGTTACTCTGATTAAATATAGCTAAACAACAAGCTATCCCCAGACAAATGTAGCAAATTTCTGTTACTTACGCTACTTAGAAATGTAGTTAAGCTATGTAGGCAAAGTAGGCAAAGCAGAGAGAGACCGGAGGAAGAGCTGAAGATGGGTCTACATGAGTGCAGTAGATGTTCCATCAATGACCTTCATCTGGTTTGTCCACAGAGACTCTATTCATAGGACTGAGTTCAGAAACGCCGTCCTTAGACCTGGACACAAGGGGTATGAGTGTGGCGGGGGGGGATGGGGGGGTGGGGGGGGGTTCGCCACCTGTTTTCTTACGTCTGCGAAATTTAGGGGAAAAGACCAACTGATCGTTTCGTCCCACTACAAAGAAACACACAAGGGTGATGATGATGGCGAATATGAGTATGCCGCCGCCGCCGACGATAAGCCAAGCCCACCACGGAACCACTCCATCTGCAGAAGGCTCTAGAGAGTTAGAATGAAAGATGAAGAAGAGGGGACGCACGCACGCACGCACGCACGCACACACGCACACACACACACACACACACACACCATTTTTCAGGCTATTAGACATCAACATTACATTTATTTTAATTATGACCACATTAAAAAAAAAAGTGCAATCATTTGAATCTATGCACTCACTTGTGTTTCCATCTTGCAGTGACCCGTCATCAGGAGCCTGTGGTATTTCAATCAGGAGAGAGACAATTCAGACAAACAAATGTCTCAAGAAAGTAAGACTATCAACTGACAACACTAAACCTCTTGTGGCTGAATCCCACTGCAAAGGGAGGACTCCATAACAAAGCCTGTGAATGCTTCCATTTTTCCATCACAAAAGCATCCCTTCATGCTCTGAGTGTTAAATAACTCGTTTTAAGTTCAGCTCATTCAATGTTGCTTTACCTGTGCACGACCGCGTCAGATTCACAAGACCGGTGCAGTGCTGGCTCACCTTTGATTGAAAATGAATTACTAGACAATGTGGGAACATGTTTTAATGCAGCAAGCAGCTTATAAAGCCTTTCCTTTGAAAAGCGTCACTGTCGACGTTGCCTCTTGGCTTAAATCAAGCTTGATTTGAAAACTATGGAAGTCACATGAAACTATGTGACTTCCATAGGGAATGAATTGGATTCCACTCTCCCCCCTCATCCCCCAAGGACAAGGAGAGGGCAGGTGACCTTAGTTTGTGTCCATGGCCTAAGCCTAATAGCTCTGTACTGGGCATTCTCATAATAGCTTAGCTTAAATTCTAAATAAGAGCAACATTGACCTGTTTTAGAAGAATGCTTACTTTTCACTGTTGCTACACTTAACTCGTTAGAGGTTCATGACGTTTGCCACGTTGTACAGTAAACTATACTGTACTGTAGCTACTGTACTTGGCTACCGCGGTGGTAGGTTATTGTATTGCCATTTAGAGTAGGTTAGACTTTTTTAAACCCTTTTAGATTTTAGATTCTGTACTAGCTAGTGTCAAATAATAGCATGAAATATGAACTTTTCAAGATGGTAAATGATGTCCAGATCCCCCATCAAGTTATGCATGCCATAGGTATATTTGCTACATTTTGTTTTCAAAGTGCACAAGAGATGTGTATTTAACTTGCAAATGTAATGTTTTCTCCTGGGGAAGATGCCCACTGACCACAATATTGATTATAGCTAATCAATATTTTGTCATAAATCGTTTAATTCCATATAGTCTTAATTCACATTTAATACTGTTGCTGTATGATATTTCTACATCTCAATGGAGAACATCTTAAAGTGATCCCTGACTAATACGACAAATATGCCTTAATACATTATAATTGTCCTCTATAACTACAATGTAAAATTAAAAACACCTCAATTATTTTATTTCTTCTAGAAATAGCTAATCTTTCACTCAATAGGGGAAATGCCCGTCGCAAGTTGATGATGTCATAAATGTCAAGTGTGATCTATCCCTATGGAATTTATGGCATGCATGTGAAAATAAAAACAAACTTAATACTTCCTATAGTTAATATGAGCATCAAATCAATATTTCAAATGTGTTTGTGTTTTGTTTTTTTGCACATGCATGCCATAAAAATGACACATGACATTTATGACATCATCAACTTGCGACAGGCATTTCCCCTACTGAGTGAAAGATTATCTATTTCTAGAAGAAATAAAAATTTTAAGGTGTTTTTAATTTTACATTGTAGTTATAGAGGACAATTATAATGTATTAAGACATATTTGTCGTATTAGTCAGGGATCACTTTAAACACAAAACGCATGAAATTTAACTTAACGCACCTTAGTAGTTGGTTCATGTCCTGTGATGTGGGAAGAGGCAGGAAGAGGAGCTCATTATACACATGAAATGATGATTATTACCCTATACCCTATTTGTTTTTGTTTGTTTATTAACCGCTCTGTTGTTGTTTGTTGGTTCAACGCTGTTGTTTAAATAAATCCACAAATAAAGTGGTTTGGATTGCATTGGCTTGGGAACAGAGTCTCCAAGACTACTTACATCTGGTATGTCTAAAGAGATTATACAGTTACATTTTAACTTTTTAAAATGTACTGTACTGGACCGATTAGCTCTACATTTACCTTCTGCCTACTGCCAGCAGGTCAAAGAAGTACCTGCAAACATTTGTTTCCCCCACATGCTTTATATTTTCTGAAATATTTAAATTTAATTTTATAATAGCAGAAGCTCAATGAAATATTTCCCCATATATTTTACATCTTTTTAATACGAGTCAATGGGTGGCCAAAATATGGAGACAAATGATTTGTATGGTATTAGTTGATGACGTTCTAGATGACAAACACGTTCTTTCTCAATATGTTTTCAATACAAAAATGTATTGCCTTACCAACAACGAGTTGAACAGTGCATTCCTTCTGGAAATTATCAATGTGACTGAGACATGTGTAGTTTCCTTCATCAGATCGTTTCACTCTGGACAGTTTGAGGGACACGTTGCCTTTCTTCACATCATCCATGGAGATGGACGTTCTATTCACGTAGGAATGATTCTTTTTGTCCTCAAATTCTTGCTCGTTCTTCTGGTAATACACATATTGACCTTGCAGTAGACCCGGCCTGGACCAGTGTACAGCCAGGTCAGCAATATCAGGAATGGTAGGATCAACCTCACATGGTAGAACAGCGTCTTCCCCCACTGATGTAAACACTTTCAGACAGTTCCCTGATAAGACAAGACAAGACAAGACACACCTGATCTCAGAGGGACATTCAGGTGTCATAGCAGAACCAGCAGTAACAATGAAAAAGGTAAGAAACAAACAAGATAAATGAAATGAAATAAAATAAAACAGACATTAATGTGTTAAAACACTGGTTCCCAAACACTGGGTCAGGACCCATTTGTGGGTCGCGGACACATTTTTATGGGTCCCTTAATTTTTGGTTCCCTACATTTTGTTTTTTGATTATTATTATTTCAAAAAAAATCCCCAATAAGCTAAGATTTTCATTTATATAAAATATATATATTTATTTTCATTTCATTTAATTAAAAAATAAAATAAAATTTTAAGAAATTCCATACATTTTAACGAATGTTTGAGAAGTAGTGAAAATAGGCGATCTACAAGTTCACAACATGGTGCAAACGGACGCGTTGTGAGCTTGTAGATCTGCCATTTTCACTAGCTTGGGTCCCGGGCAAATGTTTAATCTCTCTTTAGGGTCGACCTAAAAAGTTTAGGAAGCACCGTGTTAAAGTATGCATGGACAAGGGGAATAATTCTGCCACTTTTGGTGAACAAGTAATAATTGAGTCAACCATCCCACCTGTGACCCAAAATTGCATTATGTTGCGTTATAAAACAAAATGCCAGACACTAGATTATTAAAAACAGGCTGATATATGGGATTGGGTGTCTGAAACATTTATTTAACAATTTAAACGATTCAAAACCTTAACTAGAAGCAGTGCTCTTCCGAGCACAGGTCTCCACCAGGTCAAGGTATGTTATTGCGCTATAATAGTCCAATGTGAGAAGGGTGCCATGTTTTCTTTGGCCTTTAACGGCAATGTGACGCTGCATGCATGATTTGAGGCATTTTAATCCAAAAATGAGGTTGGCAAAAGTCAACCTGCTGGTGGCGCTATAACAGGCCAATGTGAAAAGAGTGGCATTTGTTCCTTGACCTAGTGGGAATGTGCGTGCATTCATGATTTAAGTCATTTTGTTAAAAATGGACAACTCTGCAAACTTTGGAAGCCAATGTGTGCAAATTAGGATGGAATATGAAATGTCTTGATCACAAAATTATAGGGATACTGTGTACTGATTTGTGTCATCTTTGGATCAAATCTGAATGAATAGGATAAAAGTCGGACACCTGGTGGCGCTATAGAATGTAGATATGAAAAATGCAGGCAAAAGTTTTCCTTGGCCTCTAGGAAGTGCACATACAAAGTTTTACACTGATCAGTGGAGTTATAGGTTAAAATACAAATCAGCCTGTTATATTGCCACCATTAGCCATAGGTTATTTCAAATAACCATTATTTGAAATTGTATTTGAAGTGGTATTTCTTCCTCGCCTAATGGGACTGTGCATGCTCAATTTCACCAAAATCACCATGATTTCAAGCATTTTATTCAAAACGGACCAACCCTGCAAACTTTGGCAGCCAATCTTAGACAATCAGAATGGAATATGGAAAATCGGAACAGATCCATGTCGGTCACATGACTGTAGAGATACTGTCTACCGATTTGCGTGATTTTTGGAAAGAATCTGTAGGAGTACTGGCCACTTAATGTACAGACAACAAGAGACATGAAAGAACACACCCCACAATACTAAGTACAACTAATACTAAAATACATACAAATAAAATTGGTCAACATTGTGCCCCCAATGTAGTAGAAACCTAGCCTGGCGGGGCCCGACGTCATCTGCGTTCACTCACTCATTCCTTCCACAGTATAACGTCTGGACTTCCATTGATTGGCAGCGAGTATACCGATTATTCTCTGATCGGGGCCAATCAGTGACTGCTTCCGCACTATGCTTCTGCACAACAAACGTAGTCTTCCTGACAACAACTGAAAAGATTTCCCTGATTGGTCCATGTGTAGACGGTGACGTAGATGCATGCTGCAGGCTGCAGCATTTTCAAAACAACAATGGCTGCCCTTGCGATGCAAAAAGTGTAACAGTTAACGCTCTAACCATAAAACAACCAATAAGTGCAGTTATTTCAGAGTTGGAATCAATTACAACAATTAAAAAGCAACACGGAGGATGCGCTAGTGGAGTTTATCGGCCGAAAAGACGTGTTTTTTATTTGCCGTTCTTCCGACTGGCTGAGAGATGGTGATTGGTTAGAGGAGTCTGTCTGTCAAGGCAAGTACTCCCGCCCACTTTTCAAGCTGCCAATAGGCCAAAGGCCAGACGTTATACTGTGGAAGGAATGAACACAGATAACGTCGGGCCCCGCCAGGCTAGTAGAAACCTATATCCGCCCTGTAACGGACCCATATTCCATGCTTGTATTTTTGACGGTATATATTTATGGTTTTGTGACAGGAAGTGCTTTGTTTGACAATTGGACAAGCTGTGGATAATCTGTTGATTTGGACCTAGTACAGCTGTGGCCCTGGGGCTTAAAGGAGTAGTTAACCCCCAAAATGACTTTTTTTTCTTCTATTGATTACTCAGGCCATGGAGACTCAATAATATTTTTAGTTTTTTGTCGCATTCCTAAAACAATTTGCTTTCAATAAATTTACCCCAATTGATTCCGGATGGGAACCCACATGCATTCGGGTCCCCATACGGAATCAATGGGGGTAAATGTACTATAATCCATTTTTTGTCTTAGGAATGAGACAAATACAAAAAAGTATTATTGAACTCAAGTCTCCATGGCATGACTAATCAATATAAAAAAAGTCATTTTGGGGGTGAACTACTCCTTTAAATGCTGCCTCAGCCAGAGGAGCAGCAGCATAACAGGACAGAATACACAAATATGTGTTAAGGCAAGCTTTGGAACAGCGGAAAGGGGGACAAGGTACATTTATTTAAAGGTTTTTCTTGGGCCAATGCAGATTGTTGGATTTTATTGTAATGGTAATTCTACTTGGTATTTTGTAAAAGGTATTAAAGTACTGTGTACTGTAAAGTGATATATGGGTTTTATGGACAAATGTTATCATGGTGCCTAGATCTACATTTATTGATTATTGTATTTGATTTATGATCATTGATATGTTGTATTTTATGCCTTTTCCCTGTCCAGTTCTACGTTGATTACATTATAAAGAATCATCAAAATCATCAGTCAGTCTTAATACTTTTATGTCCGCTACACAAATTATTTTCAAATGAGTTCTCGATGCCACATTCTCAACGTGGGGGCATCAACGTTTTTCCAGCATAATGCCACCACCCTTCTAGCTTGGAGAAGACCAAAATCTAAGATTTTTGTTAGTTTTGCTGGCTGTATAAAGTTTTTCGGATAGATTCCAAGTACAGAGTTTAACACTTAGTGGAACTGTGGTTTTAAAAATTCCTGACAGACACTGAATGAGTTATTGCTGCTCTATATGTAACTTTCCTCTTCTACCCCTAATTTATGCGTAAGTGCTGTTATTTTTTGTATTTATTTTTTTATTTTACCCTTGAGCTGCTTAATCAGGGGATAAATTGAATCCTGACCATCAGGTCAAAATTCGTGTCAGATCCTATGTCTAGGTCGATCTAACCTTTGACACAATTTAAATGTCTCAATAGAAGAGCAGGGAGACAAAATACAACCACCCCAATAGTATATGTTATATTGTATTGACATACTCTACCATAGATTGGAAACAAATACATTTTATTAATTGAAAAAGGTTACATGGTGCCGCTTTAAAGATTACAGTGCTCTGTAGATTGGGGCTCCAGTATAGTTTAATTCAGTGTTCTCAAACCTTTGTTTCATTTCAAAGACCCCCAGTTTTAGTCCAGAGAACCCGCATTTGATATATTTTCACGGACCCCAATCTATACTCAGTAAAATCCCTGTTTAAATGAGAGTGTACGAATGGAATTTGCTGGTCCATTGGAGTTGGAGTTTTCTACCCTAACTGGGCCCTAACTGGGCAGACCCGAGGCCCTACCTGGCCCGACTAGTTAGCATACATTTTAGGCCCTACCCTACCCTAAACGTCGGGTCGGGTTCGGGTATGGTCGGGTTCAGGCATAATTTGAGAACTCTAATTGGAGTTACAGACCAGTAAGAGTTCCGTTTGGACCCCTGGTGGTCCCCCAGACCCGACGCTGAGAACCAGTGCGCTACACGCCCCTGTTCACAACCCCTTTGAAGTTCAAAGGAAGAAATTAAGGCTATCTTTATGGGGACTGCCCATAAGTCCTATGTCTCATTAGTCCTACTTTGATTAGGGTTAGGTTTAGGCATAGATTTACTGAGGTTTGGGTTTGACTTAGGTTTAGGCATAGTTTTACTGAGGTTAGGGTTTGGGTTAGGTTTAGGCATAGTTTTACTGAGGTTAGGGTTAGGTTTAGGTTTA
Organism: Nannobrachium achirus; assembly: GCF_963921795.1. Lineage (NCBI taxonomy): Eukaryota > Metazoa > Chordata > Actinopteri > Myctophiformes > Myctophidae > Nannobrachium > Nannobrachium achirus. The sequence continues at coordinate 40,571,415 of NC_137827.1, read as the reverse complement.
GGCATAGTATTTTCACCAGGTTAACATTCACCTGATTCAGACTAATAGATGTAGGAACAATTGAATTTTACCCTTCAACTATAAAATATATATCGTTTTTAATGAGACATGCATTGTAATTACGCTCCCAAATATTATCGTCTGTTTTCGCATATTGAATGAGTCCTGCAGCGCAGCCAATCTCAAGTGCTCCACTGCAGAGGCGTCTGTGGCAAGGTATGGCAGCATTGGCAGCTACCTTACCTTGGCTACAGGGGAAAATAATAAAATGTACTTCTTAAAATAAATGAATCATGCCTGTGTCTGCTGTGGAGTCTGTGGAGTGTCTGCTGTGGAGTCGTGTACTCTGACTGGACAGTAACAGTGGACTGTCACTGGACAGGTTTGTGTTAATTGTGAATGTCACAGTGATTGTTGACTGAGCTGAAAATGCAACTGTCCTGCATGATGCACTCACGCAACCGTCCGCAATAGCTCTCGCCTCTCGGAGAGGCGAACGAGCTGCGCTGTGTACGACCAGTCTCACAGTAATGGTGAAAAATAAGCAAAATATAGCATCAGACCAGAGAATATAGTATTTAGCCACAGGAAAATGTCTCTGGCTTATTTAGGCTTGGTTTCTGCAGCAGCAGCAAACTAAGGACAACTCAGGAGTATCGAGTCGGCTCAATTCTACCGACTCTTGCAAAAGGCTATGAAGATATGTTTCTCAAAAATAGCCGTGCTACAAGCTAACAACGTAGCTTGTAGATCTGCTATTTTCTGTGAGCTAACCCGTACAACGGTCAGTCTGACAAGCTGACGTCATTGTATTCTCCGTACTGGACTTTTTACACAGCTGCGTGCGAGAGCCATTCTCAGAGCCATTCTCAAAAAAGATGCGGACTGGGTCATAAATACGCGTATCTGTGTGCCAATATCACCGTATGAATAGTTTAGTTTAGCGGACTCAGATGAATTCATCCTTGTGTAAAAATACCCTAAGAGCTCTGGCCAGCTCCCCCTGACAAAAATGTCCCTCCAAGGAATGAATGACAATATGAACACTGGAATGTCAACATAAACAGTGGAACCAAAATACAGCCAGAGATGTGTCTTTCTGCAAGGAAACACCCCAGCACAACAATATAGTAGAATGAAATGACTGCTAAAATATACAGGTATATATATAATAAAATAGGTTTAAAGTTACCTAGTTTCCCTTTAATGTGTGTCTAATGGAGTTCATTGTGGCATCACTGTCTTAACTGCTGTGCGTTTATGAGTGCCGACTTTGAAAATCCCAACTTTTTCAACTACAGAGTGGATTCTCCAGGTTAGTATTAATCCAAAATTAACCTGCAAGACTCCGTTTGGAAAAAGCGAGATGCGATCATTTCCCAAAAATAAACAGCCTAATTATACATGAGACAAGCGTATCTGGGTATTGAAAACCTCAAGGGATGTGTCCATGACGTGTGTACCATGCGACCACCTAAACTTAAGATTTACAATGCTAGCACTTTTGACTCACAAATGAAGTATATTAAAGTACATTGTAGGTAGTGTATCAAGATGACAGATATGCCACTTTAAAAAGGCAAAATTAAACTCATGGGACACTTTATTAGAACACAAAAAAAATCGCAATGGCCTCAGTAGTCAACCACTGAAATTATGTTATTTCACAATGCCTCTCATTAGGATTGCATTGGCAGCTGCAGTGCACCGTTTATCCTTACCCGAAGTGGGGCCGCTGTCACAATTGTGGACGGGAATTTGCCCCTGTGTCTCTATGCCCGTATCATGCGCTACAATACCACTGGTGACCAGTGGTAGGCCTGTACACACACACACACACACACACACACACACACACACACACACACACACACACACACACACACACACACACACACACACACACACACACACACACACACACACACACACACACACACACACAGAGAGAGAGAGAAAAATGTAGCATGAGCTGCAATATTGCTGGTGACCAGTGGTAGGCCTGTACGTACACACACACACACCCTCCCCCCACACACTTCAAACATGGATTTGATTTTTGTATTTATTATGTTGTACTAGTGTTATTATTGTTATTATTATTATTATTACTACCTATGCTGTAGCTGAACAAAACTAACTTTAACTTTTAAATGTACATAATGTAACAATAAAGCAAAACCTTGAGCCTTTATACAAACTTAGCCACATGTGTAACGATTTCTGACTGACATTCTAATTAAATGTCCTTCTGCACTTCCTGCTTGGTGACTATTTACATAGATGCTTGTTATCTTCATTATTTGTAGATGGATGCTAGGTGGGCCTACTATGTTATTTGTAAGCAGATGCTAGGTGTGTTATTTATTTGTATTCCAGAAAGTAGGCTCAAGATATAATATTTACATCTGATTTAGAGATGATGATTCAATGACGACAAGCAAGGATTGATGGGTTAAACCAAAGCAGAAAAAAGATGATCAATGCAAGATATCTCCTACTTAGGTTTAGTGTGATTGAAATGATTAAAATCCCAGTAGGAGGTAATGTATTATGTAGGTGATATTGTTGCGTGCATTATGGGCCAGTGCCACCACACAAGCTTGCCCACCAGGGGGAGCTGAGGCCTAAGAGACACATCTGTACTACAGAAAGCACATAGATTATTTGATTGAGGGAAGTTATGTGTGCCAATTAATCAATTGGAAGTACCGGTAGTCACATCTGGCAGGGAGGTCTGATTAGACAGTTTGGTTTGGGACAGAGTGGCAACAACAACAATTCCTGCATGTTAGCAGTAAACACTATCAGTGCAATAGAGTTGCAGCGTAACAAACAGTTTCTGGCACACTTTAAAAAATATGTTTAAAGAATCAGATACGCTTGTTAACAAAAGTAAAGTATCAACTAAGGTGACCCGATACCACGTGGACTCAAAAGTTTGAGACCATTTTGAGGTCTATATATGATATTATTTTCAATGGTAAGCACTTTGGGTCAACATATATACAGTATATATATATATATATATATATATATATATATATATATATATATATATATATTATATATATATATTTATATATGTTACAGTTAGATTGGGTAACTCAGTTAGATTGTGGTAAGAGCACTCGTTTTGTCACCACACACCAATCACCACCAGATGGCGACAACAGCCATTCACTAGTGTAGGCGCTGACGTCACTCGTTTGCAACTCTCTTTCGTTGTTTATTTACTAGCCTAGCTCGGCTGTGTTTAGCCATTAGCTTACTATGCCTAACTCTAACCCTAACCCTAACCCTAACCTCAGTAAAACTATGCCTAACCCTAACCCTAACCCTAACCTCAGTAAAACTATGCCTAACCCTAACCCTAACCCTAACCTCAGTAAAACTATGCCTAACCCTAACCCTAACCCTAACCCTAACCTCCGTGGGCCGACACTACGTTGTTGTTCCCTTTGTTGTGGATCAAAGCGACCGCTTGTTCCGCCCTGCGCCGCACGACGAGCGCTCCGATTCTCAATTTCACCGAACCTCAAAAAAACTGTGACATATATATATATATATATATATATCACACACACACACACACACACACACACACACACACACACACACACATACACATACACACACACACACACACACACACACACACACACACACACACACACACACACACACACACACACACACACATTACATCACAAACATAACGACACATAGGGCACAATATCAAGTTTTACATTTGTTTTAAGGGTTGTGTATAATTGAAGTACCATATAAATATTACATATAGATGCATTTATTGACTACCAACAACCTAAAATTGCTTTTCATTTCATTTCTCTGTATATGGCCCAGAGGACGTCCGAAATTGATTAATGTCTACATGAGTGACGTGATGATCTCTCTTTACACCACTCTGTAAGCCGACTTACTCTTCTTTGTGGACAACACTGTCCAGTCTAAGCTAAATACACTAATTACATAATTTAGTAGATTGTTCTTTACACTGTAGTGAATCTCCTCTCTGTTTTCTTATAGCCAGGCAATGAAGTTAACAGCTTTCACTTGCTGTAATGGTGTTACAACGCTCATTGAGAAATACCATGAAAGGTCATAAATAAGGCTGGGACTTTAACTGATTAATTGCGATTAATTAATTACAGAAAATTAACACGATTAAAAAAAATTACGCATTTTAATCGCACTTAGTTTTTGCACCACAGAATCTTCAGTTTCGGGCATACTGATCATAGCGATGCACCAACCAAGAAGAGACAACAAACGCAAAGGGAGAAGTAACTGATCAGAGTGCTTTGCTTGGCCCAGTGGATGCAACATTTAGATTTAAAAAACTCACTCGTTGATTCACTCGTACAACAAAATGTGTTTTACTTGAAAAAAATACTTCTCAGGTCAAATATCGATGTGCGATTAAAATGTGATTAATTGCGATAAATTAATCACAGAGCCTGTAATTAATTTGATTAATTAATCGCATCCCAGCCTTAGTCATAAACTATGGGTTAATTACAGTGTAATTTACCTCCAGCGCAGCAGAGCAGACACAGAACTGATATTAGAACATGCAGATACGCCATCTTCATCTACAAACAAGAAAGAAAGAAAGAAAGAAAGAAGCTTAGTTCCAATGTATCAATATGAGTTATAACATGATCAGGCCAGAATGTGTCCATTATTTAGATAATCGTATACATCACAATTAAAAATGAATATGCATGGCCTGGGCCACATGGGTAGTGGTCCAGGCACCTAGGCTGGTAATCCAGCCCTTGCAGCATCGCAGGTTCGAGTCCCGATCCTGATGACCTTTGTTGCATGTCACACCTCCCCCCATCTCTCTCCCTGTTTCCTGTCAGCCTATATTGTAAACGTATCAATAAAGGCAGAAAAAGCCCAATATATACACATATATATATATATATATATATATATATATATATATATATATATATATATATATATTAGGGCTGTCAAATGATTAACTTTTTTTATCAGATTAATCACAGCTCAAAAATTAATTAATCATGATTAATCACGAATCGAACTATGTCCAAAATATGCCATTTCTTTATGTATATTGTTGCGTATAATTATGTTAATATTTATGTATAATGGCAAGCTAAAGGCAAAGATACATTTATCATACAATATGTAGGCCTATATACATGTTTATTATCATTATTGTTATTACTATTTAAGCATTTTTTTACCTTACCATTTATTGTGTAGCAATAGCAAATATTTATACAATAGGCCTATGGCTACGTCTAAAACACTGGCTCACATGACTTTTCAGGCTGTGACCCCCCAAAATAATCCCCCCCCCCACACACACACACCCACACACACACACCCACACACACACACACACACACACACACACACACACACACACACACACACACACACACACACACACACACACACACACACACACACACACACACACACACACACACACACACCCTGACGAGCACTTGGAATTGTAGGAGTTGGCATTACGTTAGTTTTGACTGTTTGCTTGTGAAAATAGCAGATCTACATGCTTGTGAGCATGTAGATCCACAAGCATGTAGATCTGCTAATACTGCTATTTTCACAATTTCTCCCTCCAATATTTGATAATTTGACTAATGTTTGACCAGAGGTATGGTATAGGCCTAGTAAAAAGCCCTTAATTTGTCAGTTTAGAAATGTGCAGATGCCACACTTATACTGTATGTTGGTCTGTTTATTGTTGAGTGAGAAAACAATGTTAACATTAAGCTTAACATCTGGGGACCCCCCAAAATAAAATTGGGGATCCCCCTAGGGTTCCCAACCCACAGGTTGAGAACCACTGCAATACAACACGGAATTATTTGACATCTAGGTTACAGATAAAACAGCTGACACATGTGTGCACAAGACAGAGAAAACAAGCGTTTGTAACAGCTGCCATTAATGTTGTGCTGTTGATTGCCTGTAAAATCTATCTGGGTCAATATGCGCATTTTCAAGAGGCGATTGTTAAGCTAATGTCATGCCTGGCAGTGCTGTGCGGTCTTTCATCTGATCCAAGTAAGTTTGGAGCACCTAGGCCCAACAACATCGCGGATTTTAGGAACAGAAGTAGAAGTAGGCTAGACTATATATTTTTTAGATGTATTGTATGATGATCAGGTTTTATTCCAGTGAATGATCTAAATCCTGTTTCACTTTGAAACAGCTCTGAGCTCTCCCCCTCGCTGCTGCAGTGTCAGAGTGACATGTGTAGAAAGAGACGGGTATGGCTGCAGGCGTGGAGTCACCTCCCTCAGCAGATCTTTCTTGTCAGACCTCTCGTCTCAGAACGCCCGGGTGTCCCTCGGCGAGGGACCCTCGCCACTAATGTTTATTATTAAAAGTTATTTTTCATTATTAAGAACGTTTTCTTTTTTTGTAATGTTATTTTCCAGTGTTGAATAATGGTTTGAAGAGGAATTTTCGGCAATACGGATTAATGCAATACTGTTATTTATTATTAAAAGTAACTTTTCATTGTAAAGAAATGTTTTACTTTCCGTGTTCAATAAACCGCAGGATGTGCAGCTGTCTGTCATGCCTGACACTGTGGTTCTGCTCTGATGTCAATGTGATGTCAGGGGAACCACTCTTAAAGTTATACCATGTAACTTTTTTTATAAAACAAATCTTAAAATTGTCCTAACTGTTAAATCGCTAAAGTTTTAGAACACCCACTCCGTTATTTTCAGCTTCTGAAGCCTTCTCTTTATATGTTTGAGCGTGAGGGGGGTAGAATTTCGCGGCAAAATGACGTAATCTGCATCATCTGTATACGTTGTGTATACGTTGGCCAATCACATCGCAGATCATACACACATGATACACTACCGGCCAATTACAGTGCATCTTGCGTCTTTTCAGGAAATAGCTTGCTTCAACAGCTTTGTTTACGCTGGTCTAGAAGTCTAGCAGGTAGCTCCCCAACCGCTGCTCGTAGAGGGACACGGGAGACCGCGATGGATGCGTCTCGGCGAGGCGGACGCGGTGGTCAGAAGGCCCGGTCCGTGGCGAAAAACGGACGAAAAAAAGCAAACGCGACCGCGGTTTGCTATACTGCTACAGACCACTAGTTGAGCAACTTACACAGTATAGCTTTAACAGAAAGAGATTGTCGGTTTTATGCCCATATATGGAGATCCCTGTCCCCATGTCATCAATATTAAGCGCATATCTCTGGGAATGCCCATATTTGGCAATGCCTATATATGGGCATGTTCTGCCATCAAATTGTTGACTATCGTGCAGGGGTTTGATTGATTGAAATGTGTATTAGCAGTTTGCAGTAGAGAAAAGTTCAGTTTCGTGACAGCACAAATCACTGGTACAAGTTCAACTAAAAGAAAGCCTAGAAAGCCTTACATCTTATTTACACAAGATTTACATATAGGGTCTGGTGCAACTGGTCCGATATACATCACTGGCCAGATGGCCCCATTAGGGCGAGGTCGCATGTCGCCCTGAGGCGTCTTACTAGTTGTATGGGGCTTTTAAGCTGTGACATCATTTTGTAGGCAGAGGAGAATCTGCCCCCAGAGCATTTTCTGTCCCTCGCTATTTCAAAAAACAACAACTAAAAAATAACGACTAAAGTATAATTCTAACACTTTCCTTTCAACAACAAAGAGAAAAAAAAATTGTAAATAGTAAAAATAGTAAAAAGATTCACGGAAACTGGGGGCAGAAATTCTCCTCTGCCTACAAAATGATGTCATACTTAACAGCCCCATAGACAGATGGCTTTTCAGAGGACAGGGTTACTTGAGGACACGAGGCGATTCACTATCAGCTAAACTAGTTTGTCAACTTACGTAAGGTGTGTCAACAATGGGAAATACGTGACAGTCCAAACAGATAATTATCTCCATGATGAGTACAGGATTGAAAGGAATGCAGTGTGACGATAGTTCTTACATGGGGGGGGGGGGGGGGGGGGGGGGTGTCCCTCGCCACTGGGGGGGGGGGGGGGGGGGTGTCCCTCGCCACTAATGTTTATTATTAAAAGTTATTTTTCATTATTAAGAACGTTTTCTTTTTTTGTAATGTTATTTTCCAGTGTTGAATAATGGTTTGAAGAGGAACTTTCGGCAATACAAATTAATGCAATACTGTTATTTATTATTAAAAGTTACTTTTCATTGTAAAGAAACGTTTTATTTTCCGTGTTCAATAAACCGCAGGATGTACAGCGCCAAAAAGGCAGACAAGCCATGCACAGTACAGTGGAACGCGCCTGCCTCTAAGATTGTTGACCCTAGACTTGCCGTTGTACCTGAGACGAGAGGTCTGACAAGAAAGATCTGCTGAGAGGTGACTCCACCCTTGCAGCCATACACTCTTAATAACACACTCGTTAATAATTTGTTTGGTGCAGCTGTACATGTTGCTCCCTAGTCTGCCATGTCTTTAATCTGCTGTAGCTTTTAAACTGAACTGTAAAACAAACTACAAAATCAGCCTGGGGTTTCATACCCCTTTAAGTATACAACATTTCCCACAATGCTCTTTCTCATGACAGCTCAGATTTCCCCCAACATGCGCGTGTGCACGCACACGCACACGCACACACACACACACACACACACACACACACACACACACACACACACACACACACACACACGCACACACACACGTGGTATGTGTGTCTACAGATCCCAGGCCACAGTTCCAGTTCCTGGAAACTCGACAAGCTAAAAACCTGGATCTCTCTGCCTGGATCTCTCTGTGTCTATCTCTTGCTCTCTCTTTGTTCCTTACTGTCCCCCCGACTTGTATATCATAACATGAGGGCTGCCCCCCCAGAGAATGGTCTACGGATCATTCGCGGACCATTCCAGGATGGCATTGGCTAAGGATTATCCTACCTATTTCATTCACACACAGTCACAAACAATCAAACACTCAACTCACTCAAACACTCATCAGGTCTGTACGTTTGTTGTAAATGATCATATTTCCACAACTCTCGCTGTCCATTAACTGAGCACAATAAAAACATATATGTATAAACATAAAACACACGCTAATGAAAGTGAACTTAACACACCGTAATAGTTGAAGAGCTTCTTGACTGGTCCTCAGTCCTGCAGGAACTAGTTGCCCAAGCTCGAGTTCAGGCTTTTTATAAGAGGGGCGTATTCTATGGTTTAGCCCACCTCTCTCTCTCTCTCTCTCTCTCTCTCTCTCTCTCTCTCTCTCAGAGAGAGGGCAGGGATTCTATCGTTTCTGATGTTTCATTTCATCACTGTCAGGCAGAAACCTCGCATCTCCGGTTATACCGGTTTTCATAGTCGTTTACTATGGTGCCGAGCACTGCCGACTGATGACTGATTTAGGCCTTACATTTTTTTTTTTAATACCTGTGTACATGTGAAGTAAGCCTTATCCTAAGTCAACAATAAAAACAGCATGCGCGCATGACATCATGAATTTAGAGGACCCACACTTCTAAAATCCATATCACGCCACTGATAGGATGTGTTGTTCCACGGTTCTAACCCATTTTCAGGCCAGGCGTTACTGCTTAAAAAAGCCATCCCCATCCCATAATTGCGACCGTAGGTCGCAGTTTACTATCAGAACCGTGCCAGCTTGACCGTATCTGTCCGGATGCCCATATATGGGCATAAAAAGGATTGTATCCCAGATGATGCCCTGTTAGGAAAACCACACTAACATAATCCATATATGGCAGATAAGACAGATCTTACTGGTAATATGACTGATAATGTATGGCATAGTTCACTAGTGACATGAATAGAATACTTACTTATACAGTAGGCCTACTTACACAGGAAATCTGGTAGGGAACATACTGCACCACAAAGGTACAATCAGGTCAGGGAAAGGTAGGGTAGGCACAACACTCCTTCCTTAGTCCTTAACACCACAAATGTCAACACACAAGTTTGAAATCTTACTTAAGAAACACAATTGCTGAGACTTGTAAGTGGAAGTGTGTGTGTGTGTGTGTGTGTGTGTGTGTGTGTGTGTGTGTGTGTGTGTGTGTGTGTGTGTGTGTGTGTGAAGCCCTATGACAGTGTATAAACGTAATGTTTGGACGTGGGTCAGTGACGTGACGCCCCAAAAAATGTGTTTTTAAAAAAACTTTAAATTGCAGGCATAAAAGTTATTTACTTTTGTTCTACTCACTCTCAACCTTATGGAAATACATTTTGTTTTTAGATATGTTATTGGAATCAGACTTTATTCAGCAGTTTGTTGTACTTGTGCCTAAAATCGTCATATGGTGTGACATGAAAATAATTGTTCATAAAATGAAAATGGAGTACATCTTTCTTAAGTTACTCACTTTATCAAAGTCCTTTATCATAACTAACCAGTGATCCACTATAGTTTTTTGAAAATTAATTATATCTGTATATTTTTTTCATAATCGACACTCTGTGTGAGGCCCATGTTCATGATCTTACAACATATTTTAAATGTATTCTGTCAAAACTTTCTCTAAAATTACACAAATATTTGTGACTCTTCCTGATAATATTCTCTATGTAATCCATAAACATTTTTTTGGTTTAATCATTAATAAAGGTATGATTTCTCACTATTTGGAATGTCACACCAAATGATTTAGTGTCACACCGTATGATCATATCTTCATGTGTCAAAGCAAACTGTGTTTTAACCTACCTATTAGTGAGTACTGAACTTTACTGATTGATTAAACAATTACCCAGGATAACATGGCCTTAATATTTCTGAACAGGATATTATTGTAGGGCTTTAACATGGGATAAGAAAGAATTGTAGTAGTAGATGGATGATGAGGATGTGCACAGGAATGCTACGCACACCTAAGTCTTCTGCCGGCCCACGGCAGAAGGATCCTAAAGGGACAATAAGGCGCATAGCCACACTTGGAGCCAAGGCATTGAAGGCAACATTTTATTAACACCAATTAGTGGAAACAGAACTCAGCATTCAGGTAAATTGCTTTTTTCCGAAGTCTCCTGAACTTGAACACAGCATTTTGTGTTGAACAAATGTAATTAGGAATCATGACATTACACCACATCTCCACTAGCTAAAGAGTGCTGGGTTGCGCAACTCTTAAAATAGCTGATCTACAAGCTCTCGCAGCACAACGTGTTGAGAGCTTGTAGATCAGCTATTTTCGCTAGTTTTGTCTCGGGTCCTACCTTAACACTGTCCACTGTCCAGTCCAGTGAGTGAAAGTACAAAAGTATTAGATCAGATTAGATTATACATTTAGACTGTATTGTACATCAGCCAGTCGTATTTGGTGAGGGTAGCAAACCGGCTGCCTTGTTGCGGTTCTGCTATGCCACAGACAACCTCCTGCTCTTCGTAGAAAATGCAGTCTCGCCCCTTTGGCTCCTCTCTCCTTGCTGGGTCATTGTTTAGTTTCTCCCTGTACTTTCTCGTTCTCTCAGCACTTGTCATTTTCCAGCTGACAAAAGAAAATGGAATGTATAGTTTAAGACAAAGAGAAAATATTGTTAAGGTTTCTGTGAAGGGGTTTCTGCTCTGTCTGATGAATTTGAAGTATCACTGAATGAAGCTAAATTTCATTTTATGTAAAAATGTTTAAAACAAATGTTTAAATGTACAAAAGAAACATGGAACTTTGTTATTTGTTGTTATATCTGTAGTTAAATACAGTATAAATCATATGGTGTGACAGTCAAGTCATATGGTGTGACAAGCAGACCTGTCACACCATATGATTAAGTGTCACACCATATTACTGTTTTCTCCATTTAGGTTTACCTTGAGGCTACTATGTACACATTAGCATGCTAACAGCATGCTAGCTATAACAAAGCAGCCTAGATCTACATGGAAATATGACCAAAACGTCAAATAACTTAAGCTTTTTTTAAAGAAAAGGTGTCACACCAAAAGACATCCAGAATGGTGAGTTTGTCAACGTTTCAACAAGATGGCATTTCATGAAAATGTTAAAATCATAACTCACCTCAGACACCTGTCTTGCAGTTGTGCTGGGAGTGCTGAATAGCCTTACAGAAGAAGGACCTCTCTAGCCAATAGGTGTCCAAATAATTGCCTGTTTAATCTTTCCAAACTAGTGTCACACCAAATGATTTTGGGTTGGGGGACAAAATGTTTTTGATCAGAAATGACTGAAAACATTATGCTTTGACTTTGAAAAGATATAGGCTCAAAATAGACATTCTTTTTAGCCTAAATTCATTTTCAAATGATTTTTAGCAATTATTTTTCTTAGTTTTATTCAAGTTCCCACTTTGAGAAACAAGGTCAGGACAGTCACACCATATGAGTTTTGCCATGTTTGGTTGAAGATTCTGAAGAAATGAGGAATGAAATGTTTTAATCTTGAGTAAGTTCACATAAAGCTTAATGTCCTGCACAATATTCAGAAGGTTTTTGACAAATATATTTTTTATTTATACATGTTTGACACCGAGGACAGCGAAAACGTTACGTCACGTCACCCACCCACATGCTCAGATGCTTGCTCATGATCTGTGTAAACGTAATGTTTGGAAAATGCTCAGATGCTTGCTCATGATCTGTGTAATCTCCATGTCTCTTCTTGCACCGCATTACTTTCTACAGAGAATGGAGGAGTTCAAAAGGTAATGGAGGATGACAAGCAGACTTTCATCATCGCGTGAGTCACGCATTACTGTCTACGACGACAAAGAGAGTACTGTGTTAAGCATGGAGCCCAGAACTCCAGAACGGCAGGACAGGAACAACACTCGTACAGAAGTCCAAAAACGGAGACAACGCACACGCACACACACTCACAGGAAAGAGAACAGGAGGAGGCAAAAAAAACAAAAAGGGTGAGTCAGGAGTCAAAAAGGAGCAGACAAAAACAAAACATGGAGTAAATAATAATATAAGCAGCTGTAAACAAAATAAAAATAGTCTAAAACGGAGAGAGCTAAAAACAGGTAAGGCAGGGAAAAGAACCAAAACCTACAGCTCAAGGAGCCGGTAAGGGGAAAAACTGCTACAAAAGGAGCTGGAGGTGAAAACTAGAAAACACTAAGGTCGGATTCTGTGAGGCCTCACCGGGCGCTCTTGCAAAACATGATCCTTCTGAGCACAGTAAAGACAAAACCTTGCCTCATTCTGCGCTCAAGCTCTTCAAATGGCTGGCGCCTCTCGCCAGGCCGTGGCTCCCATGTTGGCTCGCTGTGGAATTCATCTGGTAGGAAACGGCTGGAACGGGATGGAACCGGGGTCTGACGCCTCCACACACGCCGCGCTGGGGATCGTCCATCCTCGGACGACGGAGGAGTGGTGGAGGAGGATTCAACGCCGGAAGGAACCATCTTCTCTGAACGGGAAGGACTCCGTGGAACTGTAACTCCCCAAGACCCAGCGGAGTGACGCTTCTAACGTCACGGGAGATGACAGTCTTGTGAACGGAGGAATCGGAGGCCCAGGCACGGAGAGAGGTCTTTTTAAGCGAGATTTCCTCGGATAGGAGAAGGTCGACACGCCCCTCTGCAGCATCAGCCGCCCCAGACTCACCGGTCTGGACAGCTATGTCCTCTGTAGGGCCCCACCGCGAAACTGCCAAACGTTCTTCAATAAAACTTAGTGGCCAAAACGTCCGCGAGAAACTTTCCGTGTGTCACAAAGACGCCCAACCTCGCACTGCACTCCGCACTATCCTCATCTGGCTTGTTCATTCTGTTAAGCATGGAGCCCAGAAAACCAGGAAAGTGGAATCATGATGCGGAGAGAGTGAGGTTGAGTACAAACTTAAACTTTACTGTAGAAAGAAAGACAGGGTAAAACAACATCACAGGACTCACTTAGAGGTCGCAAGATTAACAACTGAGGTACACCACACAGGGCTGAATAGGAAACATAAACGGCAGGAGCCAGACCCAAGGAGCCAGGAGAGCGTATAAGAAGAGCGGGATCAAAAACTATAGAACAACAGGTTAACGTGAACAGCCAAACAGTGGCAATGAACAAGCGAGGTGCAACTCGCACAGGTGCATGAAATAGAGGAGTCAATAATCACAAAACGCAGGCAGCTGAGTAGCCTGGGAGGAGATAGTCAATTCACAATCAGTGGGAAAGAGAGGGGGAAAAAGGCAGGGCACAACATACTGCCTGCAATCTTGACATTTTGGACTTTTATAGCCAATCGTTTTTTTTTTTGGCTTGAAGCGAGCCACTAATGTTTATTATTAAAAGTTATTTTTCATTATTAAGAATGTTTTCTTTTTTTGTAATGTTATTTTCCAGTGTTGAATAATTGTTTGAAGAAGAATTTTCGGCAATACGAATTAATGCAATACTGTTATTTATTATTAAAAGTTACTTTTCATTGTAAAGAAACGTTTTATTTTCCGTGTTCAATAAACCGCAGGATGTGCAGCGCCAAAAAGGCAGACAAGCCTTGCACAGTACAGTGGAACGCACCTGCCGCCTGCCAGCTATATTTTTACTTGTAACAGAGTATTTTTACTTAGATAAAAACATTTGAGTAGCCTACTTTTTCCATCTCGCAGCATCCATGGATGTTGCGCCGTTGGTGTTGTAAAAAGATTGGGGCAAAACACATGGAGAAATAGACATCCATGTCTTGATTTCGTCCAAAACATATTAATCCTAATTCTGTGAGAAGTCGGGGCACACAGAGTAACTACAGAAGCCCACAACAACAAGAGCGCTGGAATTGCGTCATGACTTGCACCGGCGAGTGCAAACGAACGTGATGTGAGCCTAACTCCGTCAGCCTGAGGAGTTAAGAGTCTGAATTTTCTAGCGCTTCCTGATCAGTGACTGCAGGACTGATTTTGGAAGGTGTGTTCTGAGCTGTCAGCTTTGCTCAACAGCTAAAAAAAGAAATCTCTATTATAGTCTTTGGATATATTTTTGTAATATTTATAAAAATAAAACAAATCTTCTGGAATGTGTGTTTGCTTGTTAGATTATTTCCCTTTAACAATGTTTATAACATTTATAATATTGGAAAGTGTTTATTTCTCCTATAAATGGTAGCCCATATTGGTAAGGAACACACATTTGTGGGAGAATGACAAAGGAATCTCAGGAGATGTCTAAAAAGACAAAAAAGTGGCCGCACACTCTTTTTAGACATCTCCTGCACCACCACAAGGACCTGGTGTTTCATAGAGAATGACAAATAGTAAGGGAAAGTTAGCCTCATGCTGGACCAATCTGGGAACTAAATCATTTCCAATATCTTTAATCTTAACAAATGTGTTCATAAAGGTGTCTACTATCACCTCTGAACTTTCTCAATCGAACTCCCTCTGGAAACTTTGTGGGAGCCAATCAAAGTTGGGGGTATCCCGAGGGCCTGGGATTAAAGGGGGAACATTTTAAATATTGTTAATATGAGCGTATGAGGTGTGCAATTAGGGTATTTTGGGGCTGCCGAATCCATTCCAACCATTAGTTATCAGTAAAAATTACTCCTTGGACATAAAATAGGCCACGCTTACTTTTGTATGTCCATGAGACATATAATATTTGCAATAAAAAAATGGTTGGATACTTGGAGTAGGGTTTGAATTCATGAAAACTATTCAAGATCAGGCGGGTAAGCGCACATCATGACACACAGGATAACATACAAGGAACACTCAAACACAGGGACTAACAGGACACATGTCGCCAATCATGTCGAATGACATGATTGGCTAAGCCTTAGCCAATTAGGCCTATTTCATGGCCAAGGAGTCATTTTAACTGAAAACAAATGGTTGGAATGGATTCAGCAGTCCACAAATACCCTAATTACACATCTCATACGCTCATATTGTCCTTTTTTATGTTTTTTACTTTAATCCCAGGCTCAGGGTATCCCGATACCCCCAACTTTGATTGGCCCCCACAAAGTTTCCAGAGGGAGTTAAGAAAGGTCAGAGGTGATAGTAGACACCTTTATGAACACATTTGTGAAGAAAGATATTGGAAATTATTTAGTTCCCAGATTGGTCCAGCATGAGGCTAACTTTCCCTTACTAAAAGGAAGACAGAGACGCCACCAGAGGACAGGACACCACAACACCACCTCTCTCCAGAATGTCTTGATAACTTAACAGAATTTAATTCTAAATGTCACTGTCACTATCAGCAGATAAATGTACAGATTGAACATAAGTCTAGACAGTCTAAATGGGGTAATGATGACAACATACACGCCAATATACAAAAACAAACCATCACAGTTAAAACACTTTAAAACAGTGTTGCTTTCTCTGCATACATCTAGTGAGATAAGAGCAGAGGGGAAAGGTGTACAGTATACACCATTAGAGTGGAATTAATTGGTGAAAGATTGTTGTTGTCAATTACAAAATAGAAGACTTTGTAGTCCTGAAGTCCTGAGTGCACAGATTTCTATCTTATAACCAGTAAGACTCCCAATCTGTCGGTAGATAATGCCGGTCTTATATAAGGGTCATTTGTGTACGGTGTGATGTCATACTGATGTCAGCAGTGTGATGTCATACTGATGTCAGCAGCTATGTCTCTATATATGGAGTTATATGTTGTTCGTGTCCAAATATGGGGCTTGTGAGGTCAGACTTAGTGAGATTCGTCGGTTATCTCCATATATGGAGGGATGTAGGGTAAAAAACATGGTTGCTATGGTAAACAGTTGGTTGCTAAGGTAAAAAAAACATGGTTGCTATGGTAAACAGTTGGTTGCTAGGGTAAACAGTTGGTTGCTATGGTAAACAGTTGGTTGCTAGGGTAAAAAAAACATGGTTGCTATGGTAAACAGTTGGTTGCTAGGGTAAACAGTTGGTTGCTAGGGTAAAACCATGGTTGCTAAGGTGGTTGCTAACGTACACTAACAGACCAGCAACAACAGACTGTTGCCACAGCAACGTACACAAAGGTTTGTGTACACATGTGGTGTGATGTCATACTGATGCGGAGATATGAGCAGGGCAAAGGTGTGACGTGTGACGTGTGACCGACCGACCGACCGACCGACGGACGGACGGACGGCCGGTGGAGGTTTTGATACTAAACTGCGACAATGATAACAACAATGATACTAAACCGCAACAATGATAACATTAAGCTATGTTGTGTGTAGGATATACAAAACTTTCACCTCGGACACATTCACAACATAATTATTTATCATTGCACAAACTTCTAGGACCCCCCCCCCCCCCCCCTACATACATTCTCATCATCCTCTGTAGATTGACTGTTCATGTATTTACCGACAATACTGGGGATATAATATTTATTTGGGCCTACTAACCTCGCCCTGTTTCACTTCCACATTGATAACCTACTTATTCATACTTATTACCACTCTGAATAGTGTTAATATGCTATCAGTGTATTTTTGTATTCATCATAGCCTACCAACAATACCGTACCTGTTAATACCAACATTAATACTGTTTAATCTACTGAAGCTACTCTGTGAGAGTAATTTTACATATTTATTTACCTGTTAATATACTGTCAAGAGTATAATTGATGCCAGGCATGTGCCCTTTTACCAATCCATAAAAAGTGCCCTCTCCAGACCTTGACTGCAGTTTTCACAGGTTTTCAAGAAATGCAAATGCCCTCTTTCCATGCTATACTGTACCTGAAGGCAGCATTCAAGAGAATTGCCTTGCCCAAACTCTCCTGAACTTGAATGCAGCATCTTGAAAGAATTGCCCTCTCTGTGTAAAAATCCATGCCGCTACGCCACATCTTCAGTATTGACTTGATTATGCTTAGTTTAGTGTGGTATCACTATCAAGTACCAAAAATATCTGACCTCCAAGCTCACAACGCATATTTTCTAATATATTTCAAATTATTTAATGCATGCTTTGTACTAATAATCTAAATCTTTGAAGTAACTAATAGCCTAACTAAAGCACTCCCATAAACATTTTTACCTTGCTCATTGTACTAACCTCGCCTACCAGTCTTTCTGAGAGAAAGCCTGGTGTTCGTTCACAACAGGCCGTTTGGTTTCCGCCTAGAGCGCGGAAACCACTAGAAGAATCGGCGTCGCTTTGATTTGGTTCCCTCCGTTTGTTTCCACAATCCCTATTAAAATGCTCGAGTAGCCTCGTGTAGTCTTGCCAGTCGCTAAAAGTTGGACTAAAAGATGCATATACCAAACGCATTTCTCAAAAGCAAAACTACTCCGCATCAAGGAGTTTATTAGGTAGGTCCTAAAAGTGTGTCCTTGAGCGCAGGGGAATATTTTGGGTTAAAGGCCCATTCCCACTGGGACAGATAACAGATAAAAAAATCTCTTTCTCCAGATATTTTTCCATTCAAAGTGGATGGTAGACACAGATACAAAAAAATATCTACCACAGATATTTGCCACAGATACTTTTATCTGTGGCAGCTATTTTTTTTATCTGTATCTACCATCCACTTTGAATGGAAAAATATCTGGAGAAAGAGATTTTTTGATCTGTTATCTGGCCCAGTGGGAATGGGCCTTAAAACTGAATCCGGTTTGATCTTTCCGGCAAATTGTAGTCCTTTTAGTACTACAACATGACGTTTTGTGGTTTCCGCTCCAGACCGGTTACAAACCCGAAAAGTGAAGAGATCCCAGACTATCATTGTACTGTAAGTGTGACTGCTAAATTACATGAGGAGACTTGCTAGCTTGCTGCGTACTGTACATTGTCTAGGCTCTGAGTCCCTGGCAACACAGTGATTTTAACATCTTTGCTATCAGCCCCAATTCAAAAACATTTAAGGCTAGCTTAATATTAATATTAAAAAGCTTAAACATAATAATCACTGCAGAAACCGATATAAGTAATGAAAAGACTGAAAGGGAAATGTATTTTGTCATTTAACTCAGACATTAGTCTAAGGTGAGGATAGATGGTACTTTACACATTGTTTGTTTTCACATGATCTTTTGCTGGATTAACATTACTGTGTATTTACTTAGTAAATGGTACTTAGTAAACTTGACTGGTCCCAGACCTCTGTTGAAGTCCCATGATCTATTTAAACATCCCCACCTTACTCCATCTGCCTTGGTTTGCCAACTCACCTGGAACTTTGTTTTCCCCTTGTTAACAACTACGTTCTTGGCGATGTGCTGCATGATGGGCTTTAGGTGAGCCTCATCATATGTTGTGTAGTACTGCTCTGTAGGAGTCTGTAACACATAAAGCAAAAACAGCTAGAATCAAAGAACCAAATGTCACACTAGCCATCTGTACTGATAACTGTGATAAGCCAACATATCCATGTTCCTCCATTGATTATAGTCAGCTCACCCACGGCAGGCCATCCAGCAGCACCTGGGAGAGGCAGAGGGAGGCAGCAGCGATCTCAGAAGGCCGGCAGTGAACCATATTGTAGTCAAGGAGTGTCAACTCCATCAGATACTGGGCCAGCGTGTGTCTCTCTGCAGTAGACTAGAACAAACAAACAACACCATTGAAAAACCTGCTTGCATATAAAATGACAAATACAAAAACAAATGTTAATTTTAGACATTCAGAAATGTTTTGCCCATAGTATCCATATTGGAAATTAGATTTGTTTTAACAAGTATGAATGGTGTAAAACAAAATAATCCGAGTTTGATTCCTACATTTGTGTCCCAGTTTGAACACCCAGGGGTGTCGCACCAAATTCTGGGCCCCAGGTACAAGGATTCACTGCGGGGCCCCTGTGCTTTAACTATTGAAAAATAGCAGATATACAAGCTCACAGCGCGGCACCGAGTGCCGCGCTGTGAGCTTGTAGATCTGCTATTTTTGAAAAATCATGAAAATCTTTGAATATTTCAAATCCTTCTGAGGTTTTTTTTGAAAAACCTATGTTTCTATTTCATGTGAAGGACCCCCAAAATTGTATGTATTTGGCCACGGAACCCCATCTCAAAATATTGAGTTCCAGGGACCCCCCAGAAGCAAAATTTGAGTTACAAATGTTTGCTTAAAAAATACATATATTCAAAGATTTGCACACATTTTCACGACTTTTCAAAAATAGCAGATTTACAAGCTTGCAGCGCGGCACTCGGTGCCGCGCTGTGAGCTTGTATATCTGCTATTTTTCAATAGCTAAAGTATAAAAAAATTAAGGCCTCTCCACCACCTTGGGCCCTAGTAACTCAGTCCCACTTTCCTACCCCTTGTGACGCCCCTGGCTGTATGTGTTATGACAGGTTGGCTTCTGTGGAGCTCGCCTTTCTGGCATGATAATTCCAAATAGGCTCACTTGTCTGGCATAAAAAAAGTCGATGCATAGCCTCCTTTTTTGGGACGGCTATTGATGTCGCTTTGCGTAACATCGAGTTGTCGTTTCTGCCTCGGGTGAAATTCTATTGCTGCACTAGGCAATTTTTAAATTTAAATTTTCTTATCCCCTGGAAAATTGCACCATGTTTTGTTTGACTATTACAGTCCCACCACGGAGGAACAGTCCATTTAGTTCTTGCAAAAGGAAAATTGAAACTCGCACAAATCTACAGAGGCATGTCATTCACACACCTGCCTGCGCACGCACACACACACACACACACACACACACACACACACACACACACACACACACACACACACACACACACACACACACACACACACACACACACACACACACACACACACACACACACACACACACACACACAGAGAGCGTACACACATGCAGGTTGGAGACATTGCATTGACTTAATGCACATTAGTTCCATATCTCCTTACCATAACCATAACCATAACTAATCTAATCATAAGCCAGGCAAACGCATGCCTGTGCATGGTGTGAGCATGACATGCATCCATGTGTGTGTGAGGAAGGGTGACGGAAGCGGCATTTATGCACAGACACAGTGTGTGTGTGTGTGTGTGTGTGTGTGCGCGTGTGTGTGTGTGTGTGTGTGTGTGCGTGTGTGTGTGTGTGTGTGTGTGTGTGTGTGTGTGTGTGTGTGTGTGTGTGTGTTTGCATACAGTATGTGACTGACATTGGCCGCATTAGGGGACATGCTTGACATTAAGTCAATGCAATGTCCCTAAAAGTGTGTAAGGCTATGTGTCTGCAGGAGAGAGAGATACAAACAGACAAGAGAGAGATGGATAGGCAGAGAGGGAGGGAGAGAGAGAAAGAGAGAGTGTGTGTGTGAGTGTGTGTGTGTGTGTGTGTGTGTGTGTGTGTGTGCGTGCGTGTGCGTGCGTATGTGCGTGCGTGCGTGCGTGTGTGTGTGTGTGTGTGCGCGCGCTCCAGCGGCAGGGCAGTGTCTTGCGTTTCCACCCAGGTAATAACCTACATTGAGAGTGAGTCAGGGGAGGCAGGAGGCGGCATTAGTAAGCACACACAGGACCACCATAATGAAGCACCTGGAGTTTTGTATGCTATTTGTGAACAGAAAACCCCTATTGTAGGTGAATGACTAAATTAATAGGCAGCAGGAACTCCCAGCTGACACTCAGCGCATAATGAGGTGTAAATCAGCCTGCAGCCAGTCAGCAAACTCGGTACGCACGCACGCGCTTGTGTGCGTGTGCGTGTGTGTGTGTGTGTGTGTGCGTGTCGAGTGTGTGCGTGTGTGTTACGGAGGTGAGTTTCACTTAACCACATGCATTGTTTTAACCTCTCTCTACACTGAAGCCACCAATCACCTGTAATGGAGTTAAGGGGACACCATCGCGCCTATGATATAGGTCTCAGTTAATTGTTGATAATTAGTGTAGTCCGTAGATGCAACAAATGGCGGCGGTAGCCGAGTAGGTTCACCCCTCCCCCCCAGGCTGCCCAGTCTGTGTAAAAGTGTTCCTGAACAAGGCACTTAACCCATAACTGCTCCCTGGGTGACGTATTAACTCATTGTCTGCCTAACCCAAGTTTCCCGAGCTATCACCGAATGTTCCGCCAAGTATCACGAGCTATTCACTTTTTTGACACTTGATGGCACTGTTCGCTAGCCTGTGGGTCACCACTTATTTACAGGGTTGCCCGGACGTTACCTGACACATTGATGACGTAACCAGAAAAAGAATACAAATCTTTCCTCGTCTTTAGGAGGCGATGGAAAAACACCACGTCATTGATGTGGCTCCCGACTCGACAGCACCCGTGTGCGTCTTTTGAGGGGGTCGGAGCGTCGCAGAAAATTCTATGATTTCTCAAAGGTTCGTTGAAATTGCTCAGAAAACGGTCTGCCTAGATCAATAGTGTAATGTATAGTTA
>NC_137827.1:40426661-40546661 GCF_963921795.1 Nannobrachium achirus | reverse complement strand
AGACCTCTAAAGCCCCTTTTCGACTGCAGCTTTAGCACCACACCACACTACACTACACCACACCACACCGCACCACTTAAAATATCTACATTTTCCATTACACAAAAGTACCCCTATCTGTAAGAAACAAATTGACCCTTTTAACTGTGATTATAATACAATATAAATTTGTATTACAACTATCCTAAATAATAATACACTATAAAGTATTAATGTATTACTATGATAACTATAATATACTATAATATAGATTATAATAGCGGTTATAACACAATATAATCTATTATCATGTATTACAACTATATCCTGGTGGTCTAAATGAAAAGTCAGTGAGTGATCAGTCATTATGAAGTGTTTGGCCTAGCTCAGACCTACTCTAGATTGGATACTTTTTAGTACCACGTTTAGTACCACTTTCACACCACTCTACCCAGGTCCTTGTAGTGGAAAACCTGGCACAAGTGGGCGGTGTGGTGTGGAGTGGTGTGGTGTTGGGCCTGTGGAAAAGGGGCTTAAGAGCAACACGTTGTGAGCTTGGAGGTCGGCTATTTTCGGTGTTTGATACCACACTGAACTAAGCATAATCAAGTCAATACTGGAGATGTGGCGTAATGGCATGGATCTCTACACAGAGAGGCCAATTCTTTCAACATAAGATGCTGCATTCAAGTTCAGGAGAGTTTGGACAAGGAAATTCTCTTGAATGCTGCCTTCAGGTATGGCATGGAAAGAGGGCATTTGCATTTCTTTCACCCAAGTAAAAACTGCATTCATGGTCTGGAGAGAGCACGTATAAAAGGGCAAGGGCTCAAGCCCCCTTTGATGTCTATGTGTGCACGTGCCTGAAGAGATGGGTAGAAGAAGGAGGGAGGACTGTGGAGAGCAGAGTGGAAAATAGTTGTACAGGACAGTGTGAATGTCCAATAAAAAGACAGAGAGGGAGAGTTAAGGATGGAGCGAGGAGAATAAATCCTGCAGTGTTCTAAGGAGCACCGACCACCGCCAGATTCTTGGACCCGATGCTGGGAGAGTCCTAGCCCACAGATGCTGGTGATATTCGTTTTCAAAAGAAGTGCTAAATCGTGTCTAATCAATTTCAAAGACTGGGAAATTCAAAGATTTGTCGATCTTAGTGCAGTACCCATTATCATAGTAAGATGAAGAGGGGTCGTCCCGTCAAAGGGAAAACTTCAAGCACACTCAAACAAGGACTCACTTTAAACAGCCTAAATATTATAAGACGGGCTACACATATTTAAAAACAATAAAACGCCGAAGATGCTGACTGCTTTCGACAACACTGTGTCTTCCTGAGGGCGTCATCCTACAGGCATCAGACGCCCTGGCTTGTTGAAGTGAGTCCTTGCTCGAGTGTGCTTGAAGTCGGCCCAGAATACAACCAGACATGACGTCATCCCAAACTTTTTGACCTCATTCCCTTCCAGGTTAGTGGATTTAGAGAAGTGCATTTATCTCAGATTCCTTTCCCAGATGCGTTTTTTTGGTCAAAACAGCAAGCTTCTTTCTATGGACCCTAACTAAAGAATGGATGACTGCAAATGATAATGAATCCGTCCGGCCATGTGCTTATCTTGTTTACATCTTGGCCACATAGTGTGTTCTAGTTGCTGGCGAAAATAAGGTAAAAACACTGAAAAGGTTTAATGCCTTCCAGTCAATGCGTTAACAGCCATTCTTGCCACTGCTCTAGACTCCCTACACAAGATTTAGATTCTCTACGAAATGGAGAGTGTCATACACACATTTCTGTGTATGAAAGACATTTTTATTCCCTACACTATGGAGACAATGGGAAAAAAAGTGTCAAACACAAAATTTCTGTTGCACTGCCAACTGACACATTAGACCAGTGATTAACCTTTCTTAATGCCAAGGAGGACCCCCGGTTTGTACAAGCTCTGAGTTAAGGGTCCGTTTGACTCCTAACAATCAATCATTTAGCTGGGGACCCCCTGGAGCCCCCTCCTTGACCCCTTGGGGTCCCTGAACCCCACACTAAGAACCAGTGGTCTGGTCTAGTGTTTCTCAAACTTTCAAATTTCAAGGTCTCCCCTTAACTCTGACAGTGTACAAATGGAACCAAATACACCCGCTAGCGTTCATTTGGTCCCATTTGTACACTGCCAGAGTTACAGACTAGTATGGGTCAATTTAGAACCCCATAAAGGAACCCACAGAGTCCCTGGAATCCACTTTGAGAACCACTAGTCTAGACGATAAAAACGAGAGCATGCTTTTTGTAAGGCTGGAAGGCAACAACACCTGTAAAACAAGCACGAGACAAGACCCACAGGCACTGTAGGTCTGCCCGAACCCGGATGGGCCAACATTAGTGGCAAATAATTTTGTAGCGGCGTTCACTTTTTATTCCTCTCTGGAGGAGTCTAACAGATGGGTGGGGGTTTAGGTCTGGTAAGCAGAAATGCATAAAACTTTCCTGGGATTTCCTTAAAACATTTCTGCAAATATCGTTTCCGTGTTCTATCAGGCAATCTGCTCACACATTCGCCTCCCACCTAAGCAAAAAAAACAAGCTATAGCAAAAGATTCTGTCATTATTGTTTGACCCTGGCCTGATCGGCATTCCCGACGCAGCAGTCAGCGGCAGACAAGACATGCTGTGCAAGCATACAGTGCTCCACGTACACACACGCATGACATTCCACTTCCGCTGAGGTCACCTAACTGCCAGTCAGGGAGGATTTGTCTTAATGGAAACAGTGCTATGACTTGGTAACATCTGGCGTGCATACAGGGGTCATAGACCTCATAGCATATGTACTGTACAGATACTGTAGGCAATACACAGGCCATAAAATATGTAGTCCAGTGTGTGTGTGTGTGACGAGAGAGAGAGAGAGAGAGAGAGAGAGAGAGAGAGAGAGAGAGAGAGAGAGAGAGAGAGAGAGGGGTCTGTGCTTTGTAACTCAAGTGCTGTGCTAGCTTGTAAAAGCAGCCTCTGCAGTCGTGGCCATTGCACATCTGTGACTCAGTGAGAATGAAGATGTTGGTAACAATGCCAGGCCCTCCACATTGTACCATATAAGGTTATCAAAGAGAGAGAGGGGAGGGGGGGCAGACAGACAGACAGAGACAGGGTGACAGAGAAAGTGACACACACACACACACACACACACACACACACACACACACACACACACACACACACACACACACACACACACACACACACACACACACACACACACACACACACACACACACACACACACACACACAACATGAACAGACACAGGCAGAGAGATAAAGAATGGAGATTGAAGGAGTGGGGTTGGGGAGGTGGGGACAATAAAAAATGAGAAAGAGCTAGAAAGCGATGAGAGAAAACAGCAAGTAAGATAAAGATACAGGGAGAAGGAAGGAATGTCAGAGAAACGAGAGAGAGAGAGAGAGACAGAGACAGAGACACGAGACACAAACAGAAAGACAGAGAGAGACAGAGAGAGAGAGAGAGTAAGAGAGAGCTGGCATGCATAAGTTATTGCAGCTGTGTCGTGCTGGAGCCATCTCTGGAATTGATTACTCTGTTCTGAAGATCTCCAGAGTTAACACCAGCCTCTCCACAAGACAAACACCAGGCCTAATGAATAGATAATTGGATATGGATCCCATTAATATGAATGATAGAACGAGTGGTGGTGGTGGTGGTGGGGTATGAAAATAAATAGCTTTTAGGTTATAATGAAACAATCTCGTGTAGCAATTCCGTACGGCGATAAGACGGCGTTCAAATGTGGGGAAGTGTTTTTCACGCGCCCTGTCGCCAGCGGATGCTTTGAACAATCACGAGGAACCACTGAAGTGAGGTCGTGGGAAGCTCAAGGCACACTAAGGGGACTGGAGTAAACGAGAAAACATGTTTTCATGAGACAGACAATCAAGGGAGTGGAGTAGGCCGTTTGGTACATATCAAGCTCCTTCCCTCCTGCTACCAAGAAATGTTTGCTACTAGTCCAGACGTCCCGGACTCCCAGGAAGACTGTGTTCTCTAGCCAAATGTGTGTGTGTGCTTGCGAGTGTGTGTGCATGTGATGGGAACCATGTGTGGTGTAAATTCATCGAAGTGACGTCACATAGACAGTGGAGGGCCCCTGGCAAATTTTCCGCCATCCGCCATTGGCCTGTTTTGCTTGCCAATGTGGTTGTAAATGACTGGAGGAAATGAGTGTGTCCAGGAGAATGGAGGAGTGTGTACTGTGTGTGTCTGATTACCTGGTTAAAGATCTCCACCAGGTCATTCTCAGCAGCACGACGACTTTTCGGGGCATCTGGTGGACACTGCGAACACACAGTCGACAGAGAACATTTATTACATTGTGTGTGTGCGTGCGCGTGCAACCGTGCGTGTGTGAACACCTGAGAAGAGAAATAGCCAGCCACGCATTAACCACAAAAACCCTATACTTGAATGATTCTTGCATTTTCATTCTACACTAAATATCTTGGTGGAAAATAGCGTATCACCAAACTCAAAATACAATGCGTTTTTGACCTATTTTCATCAAATGTTCAGGGTTCGAGTGGATAAAAGCTGTACATTTGAGTGTGTGTAAGCAATGTAATGTAATGTAATGTGTGTGGCAAAATCCTCATCTCGCACGCACGTACGCACGCACGCATGTGTGCGCGCGCGCACACACACGCACGCACGCACGCACGCACGCACGCACGCACGCACGCACACACTCTTCCTGTTCTAAATTTAAAATGCAGCTCTTGGGTAGCCCGGCAGCGCACAAGCCCTGGAGCCAACGAACCAGGAGACTCTCATCAGGTCTGGAATGGTCCATTATCTGCCTACAATAGCCTACTAAGATGTGCTGTGATCACATACTCGAACAGTTTGAAATACAAAACCAAACTTTTGATATCATTCTGTGAAACTACTGTAGTAAACTCATCAATATACACAAATGTCCGAATGTTGCATAAAATGTACAAATGGAATTTCTATTGAATTAATCATTGATGCTAAAACCACAAAACCGCAAAATGTTGACTGGTGGTTTTGATAGTCGACTATTCAGAGAAACCACTAATGCACACAGACATTGACACGTGTGTGTGCATGCATGCATGCATGCACGCACGCACTCACACACATGCCCACCAACACAGCCAAAGTGGAAAATACATAAGAAAAGTTGGCAAAAAATACGCTGGGCTCTAAAATAAATCCGGGTACTGGCTGTGCTCTCATCTTTCCATATGTGAGCAATCACTTGCTCTCCTTTTGTTTGTGTGTGTGTGTGTGTGTGTGTGTGTGTGTGTGTGTGTGTGTGTGTGTGTGTGTGTGTGTGTGTGTGTGTGTGTGTATGTGTGGGGCAAAAACACACGCTACTGTATGTTGTTTTCACCTCAATGATTCTGCTCTCATTTGATCAGCCTTTCTTTTGTCTGACGCCTAAAGACAAACGGCACTGACAAAAATAGTCGCACCAGAAAAGGAAAAATAAAATACACATAGCCAAAGATGGAGATGAAGACCGACAGAAAGAGAGGAAAACAAATGGAGAAAAGGGAAAGGGAGGGAAATGGAGAGAAAGGAGGTCGGGGGGTTCTCTTTTTCAGAGGTGTAAAAAGAGAGTTTCTCCACCTCTGAGCGAGAGCGGTTGTAATTCAGTCCTTTCATTTGGGCTTTTAGTCACGTTTTATGGGAACAAACGATAACGGTAAAGCAGAACTGCAGCGACATACTGTAATTGCACACAATGGAATTAAGGCCGAGTCAATTTGTTGACACAGTAAATCCGTGCCTCGGAAGACTATGGCGGTAAGCCCACGTAATAAGTCTGTTTTTTTTTGTGGGGAGCCTGAGTTGAATAACAGGTACCATACAGTGAAGCGGATGGATCAAAGACACCACTAGCAGAGAGGTACTGTAGAGTTTGGCAGAGGCAATATTGTTCAATGGCCCGCTCATCCCTGGCTCGTGTTGAGCGTGTAAGCTGCTGCAAAACTGTCAATTTTGGTTTAGTCCTTGGTTTGACCACCATTATTTTCATGTCCATATTGTAAAGCACTTTGAGCTGTGTACTGTGATTGTTGCTATACAAATGCTGAAGAAGGCTTCACGCCAAAACGCGTCCGTTTGGTTTCTGCTGCTCTGCAAGCTTACCCTGACCAACTAAATTTAAAATAAAAAGTGCCTTAAATGGACTTGTCCGAGAGTGCTGGTGTTCTCTTTGAGATTTCTTGTATAGTTACGTGTCCCGACCGTGCACCCGGTAAGAAGTTAAACAATGTTAAAATGAGTTTGAGTTATGCTCGCACCCCTGCTGTAACGATGCTATACAAATGAACCACATTAACCCTAACCTCGCGTCACCAGGCTTTCTCAGGGGAAAGCCTTGTGTTCGTTTACAACGGCCGTTTGATCCGGTCTAGGCGGAAACCACAAGCAGAAGAAGTGGTGTCGCTTTGTTTCGGTTCACACCCTTTTGTTTCCGCAATCCCTATTAAAATACTCGAGTAGCCTAGTGTACTCTTGCCAGTTGCTACGAGTTGGACTAAAAAATGAATATGCCAAACGAATTTTCCAAAAGCAAAACTACACTGCATCAAAGGGGTTTATTAGGTAGGCCCTAAAAGTATGTCCTTGAGCACAGGAGAATTATTTTGGGTTAAAACTGTTTCAGGTTTGATAGTTCCGGCAAAAGTGTAGTCCGTCTAGGACTACAACATGACGTAGAGTGGTTTCCGCTGCCGACCGGATCAAACCCCGAAAAGTGAAGGGACCCTAGGCTACATTAACCCTAGCGTCTCCATTCTGGCCATGCCATAACAGGCAAACATTTGTCAAAATGTGTCGACCGACATGGATTTGGTGTAGAAAGTAAGAAGGAGTGGTCGAAGTATTGAGTCCTGGGGGACCCCGGGTCAACAAAGTATACACGGTTCAAGTGGTTGAGACATTATTATTCAGTATCAGAAGCAGTAGTAGTATAGTAGAATTAGAGGTTTCATTGTAGTGTTAGTAGGAGTACTGGTAGATAACCGAGAAAGAATCTGTGTCATTTTAGATTTTAGAGTTGGCTTTTCAAAAATAGCAGATGTACAAGCTCACAGCGTGCCACTTCGTGTCACACTGCGAGCTTGTACATCTGCTATTTTTGAACATT
Organism: Nannobrachium achirus; assembly: GCF_963921795.1. Classification (NCBI taxonomy): domain Eukaryota; kingdom Metazoa; phylum Chordata; class Actinopteri; order Myctophiformes; family Myctophidae; genus Nannobrachium; species Nannobrachium achirus. Next base: position 40,539,498 of record NC_137827.1, on the reverse strand, counting down.
TTTTTTTAAATCTCAAAAGTGTGAGAACTACTGATTTAGAAGGCAATTGAAGAATCAGCCTCAGGTCTTAATGGGTTAATAGCATGTTAGATAGTTAAAGTAATTGTCATTCTTACCCGAGCTCCAGGTATCTCACAGCAGGCCTCCTGAATGGCCAGAGAGGGGTCACAATACAACATCACCTGCTGGATATCCACCTGAGGAAGAGAGAGAGAGAAAGAGTATTTTCACATGTCAGCTCTCTAGTCTAGACCAATTGTTGTTTTCTCCTCATTTTAGTCATCACAAATTCCCCCATATAGTCTCTGTCACTGCTAAACCCCTACCCCACAGTAGATCTAGAACCATTATATTAAGGAATTTGTTTTGGAGACGCCACACTTGATTTATAGTGCAATTTCAAAGTTGATTAACTCTGAGAGCATACAAATGGAACCAAATGCACACATACCATTTGGTTCCTGGCCCCCAAACTGTGGAATAAACTCCCTGTCGCACTTAGAAGCCGTGTCTTCAGCCGTGGGCTGAAGACTCACCTCTTCAGACTCCACCTAAACCCATAGCACTACTGAAACACTCAATGACCATACATGAAGCTAGTTAGCATTTTTTGTTTTTGAGCGGTGGTCACAACGCTCCTATACGTGGCCGTGTGTGTGGGTCTGTCTGTCTGTCTGTCTGTCTGTCTGTCTGCGTGTCTGTCTGTCTGTAGCCTGCAGTAACCTTTTCTGACCACACATGTTAAGGGAGGGGCGCTGTTGTTCAGGCCAGGCCAGACCAGGCACACACACACACACACACACACACACACACACGCGCACACACACACACACACACACACACACACACACACACACACACACACATTTTTTTATATAGACTGATATTCCTATGCATTTGTTATTTTGTTGATGTTCTGACATTTTATCTTGCTTATTATCGTGATGTATTATCTGCTTATTGTAAGTCGCTTTGGATTAAAAGCGTCTGCTAAATGCCTAAACTGTAAACTGGTTCCATTTGTGCACTCTCAGAGTTACCGACCTGTATGTCTCAGAGTTACAGACCTGTAAGTGTCCATTTGCAACTCCCAATAGGATTCGTTGAAGGGAAATGCTAAGGAATCGGAATCCTTAAAATCCTAAAAGGTCCCAACCCTACTCCTGACCAACCAGTAGGAGTCGCTAGAGCAGCGTACAGAGAACACTGAACGGCTGCCCACAGCCAATTGCGTTTGACGACGCCCAGCCAAGCCAGAGGCACCGCAGAGGAATCAAACCCCAATCTCTAAGGCAGCTGGCAGGAACTTTACCCTGCACAACCCCGACGCCTTAACCAAGAACAAACAGCACGGCAAGTCCATTCATACACATTAAGGAGACGTGTGTGCGTGCGTGTGCATGTACGTGTTTCCTAATTCTCCAGCTAGGCCCTCTGCAAAGAGCCGGGCTTCCTTCTAACTAGGCCAGTTAATTGATCGTCAAGCTAAGTGTCTGGATTACGGGATCTATTCACTGCTAATGGGCCCAGCTCAGGGCACCCCCAATCTCCCTGGTAGCATGCTCTCTTTTTAATCAGGCCTGAACTAGACTGCTGCAGGAGCACAGCCTGTGGGCAGGCACGCACACACTGTATAGTCTGCGATTGTATGTGCGCACACACCCGCGCACACACACACACACACATACAGTACAGTATTGTCCTGTGATTATGTGTGCAGTGTACTGTACACACAAAGTTATGAGGTTGTACAATCTAATGCAGGGGTTCCCAAATCCTTCCAAGTCAAGGACTCCCAAATAGCCATAGCCTCTGGCTGTGCCCCACCCCCTTTTGTAAAGAAAAGTAAGGTCTACACACTGGATCAGTGGTTCTCAACTTTTTTCAGGTTGCGACCCCCACAATAATCATATTTGAACATTGGACTCCCCCACCCTACTCAAGCACTTGGAATTGTAGGAGTTGGAATTACATTTAGTTTGACTCGATCTATTCCATTGTGAAAATAGCCGATCTACATGCTCACAACGCCTCGCGTTGCGAGGCGTTGTGAGAATGTAGAACTGCTATTTTCTGCCTCTAATATTTGACCAATGTTTGACCAGAGGTCTTCACAGTCCTTAAATTGTCACTTTAGAAATGTGCAGATACCCTAGCCTGATTTCAGACTCAACTGACACTTGAGTCTGACATTGTGCCCTGTTTTAAGCGATTTCTGAAGGGGAGGGACTTTGTCACTTTGACTTTCCCTAAACCAACCACTACAGATCACCTCAGGTCTATGGGCTGGAACTAGGCTACAGATACCCTGTATACACTTATACTATATGTTGGTCTGTTTACTGTTGAGTGAGAAAACATTTCGCTAAACATCTGGGGACCCCCCCCAAAAAATGTGGGGACCCCTCTGGGGGTCCCGACCCACAGGTTGAGAACCATTGCACTGGATCCTGCTCCAAACGTTTACACCATGGACGTGACGTTTCGAGCCTCACAGCTCTTCAGACAATTGGTCTGATGAAGAGCCGTGAGGCTCTAAACATCACGTTGGCAACCTGTGATATAATGCATGCAAGACTATGTTATGTGTACTCTCGTCTCGCTCACAAAGAGGATGGAATTGTTTCATTACAGAAGTCATTTTTCCACCCAAGGGGTGGTGAGGACTGCAGGCAGCGCTCGAGGGGACACTCGTTCACAAACTTAACACATCGTTCTGTCTCCCACTGGAAATACACAGCGAATACGCCTCGCGCCATTATTAAAATGCAATGTGCCATGAATGTGATCAATTATAATGTAGCACACGGTTCTCTGGTGTCTCTTTCTCTATATGCCATTCCCTGAATATTAGTGGTTTGGTGGGAGAACTGAGCTACAATTGGTTGCAGATGAGTAGAAAGGACATAATAGTGTATAATTATATTTAGATCATGTATAATGCAGGATTAAAATTGAATACCTCCTCTGTAGTTTAGCAAAGAGTGGCACCAGAATTGCATTTGTTTCTACAGTATATTATTGGATGTACTGTATTCTGTATTCAGAGTTGCTACATTTAGTAATGTCTGTTAGGATATAAGATGTTTAAGACAAAACTTTTGCAAGCATCCTTTTTACAGGATAGTTGGTTAGTGTGTGTGCGCACTCATGCGTGTGCATGTGTATGTATGTGTGTGTGCACGTATGTATGTGTGTGTGCACGTATGTGTGTGTGTGTGTGTGTGTGTGTGCGTGTGTGTGTGTGTGTGTGTGTGTGTGTGTGTGTGTGTGTGTGTGTGTGTGTGTGTGTGTGTGTGTGTGTGTGTGTGGGCGGGCTTGCAAAGCTATCTTTGTGGGACCTCAGTCATGTCCCCACAAAGATAGTACAATCCAGGGAAAAAAACATGTGGGGACAAATTAATACGTCCCCACAAGGTCTTTAGGGGTTAGGTTAAGGGTTAGGGTTAAAATGCATGGAATGTCCCCACAAAGATAGTAGACTATGTGTAATGTCCCCACAAAGTAGCAATTGCAAACCTGTGTGTGTGTGTGTGTGTGTGTGTGTGTGTGTGTGTGTGTGTGTGTGTGTGTGTGTGTGTGTGTGTGTGTGTGTCTGACTCATATCATAAAAGGTAAAGTTTCTTTGGACTGAGCCCCGAGCCAGTGTAATAACTGGATTAGCGGAGCACTACAAGCTGAACCTATGAACGGCCAGGGGCGTCACTAGCAATTCTGGGCCCCTAGGCCAGAAATCTGTATGGCCCCCCCATGCAAGCGGAGAACCGGCCAACCGGGAACACTTTGTTACTGTTTGAATGACATGTCTCACAATGATACGGTAGCCGTGATCGCCTCAGCAATCATGTTCACCTTATTTGTCAAATTGTAACACCATTTACCATTTTTGTCTACTTTTAGTTTTACTCTTGTAGCCTAAGCAGGATATAAACAAACATGTAGTGTCTGGTGTAACAATTTGACAATGCTAGCTCTTGAAACAAAGTCCAGGAATTTTAACTTGATCTAACCATGATCACTACACAATCATCCCAATCATCCATTACATGCACACTCAGATACAGCTACTGTATTATTAATACAGTATAATCCATAACAGTCCCATGAAATAAAAAGTGCAGACCACCATCATCACCAGCAAGTGAATGAGACACCAGAACTCTGACTTGAGCCCAGCCTCCCATGCAAGCCAATATAAAACAGTATAACAATAAAACACTACATTGTATTTTTAGTAGCAGCTTAAATATGTGCAGGTGTTGTGCAGAATATACAATCACTAATCAATAGCAGCAGTGCTCAAGCAAATGCACATGAGGAGTGAAGCATATAGGCTATACATAGGAAGTAGAATAGGAGAAAAAATAAGCAGTATAGGACTATTCAGATTGGGTGTGAACATGATTAGCGAGATAGTCATGTTCACACATGCAAAAATTAGTCTGCATGCAATCAGAACTTTGGCTAGTAAGCTAAACTATGGAAAACAAGGGTTGGATATAATGATATCCAACCCGCAAAAATACATACATGCAAAAATGAGTCTGCATGCAATCAGAACTTTGGCTAGTTAGCTAAACTATGGAAAACAAGGGTTGGATATAATGATCTGAGAATACATCTACTGTATAACAGGCTATATCATATAAGGCTATATGAGAATGGCATAACAGGACATTCTTGTGTGTACTGTGTCTGTGTGTATGCACATACATTGTTTTAACAGCAAAGTCAGTCAGTGTGTTTAATCTACAGCAAGATCCTGTGAACATTTTGGGAGTTCACAAAACAATAATAGCATACTGTGACTGACTGAAACAAAAATATTGTGATGCCTAGATTGTTATTTTTGTATGACATAATCATATGACTACTAGATAGATGATGGGATATTATACAATTATTGTTATTACTAGGGACATCCAGCAGTTTGTCTTGTTTCTCCAGCAGAGTTTCTAGTGTCTCCATCTATCTCTCTGGAAGAGGTTGCACATGAACTCTGCAGCGGCCGCACTGAGGCGCTCAAACACAAACACTCTGACATTAATCCTCACACTACTTGACACTATTACCATACTTTAGATAACTAGTCATTGTTGCAACAAACCAAACCATTTTTCACTTTGATTTGGGAACCTACATACATTCATAACATGATGCGATTGTGATCAACTGATCATGTCACTAGTTTGGGAGTTCCTTCCAGAACTTAGCAAACAGGTGTTTCGTTCGAAACACTTGCGTTTGTGCTTAAAACGTTATCCATGCTTATTGCTTAATGGTGTTGGATAAAGAAGGAAGAAGGAAGAGGGGAGAAGATTTTCTGTTGCATGCTTACCCACAGACATCAGCTGCTTCCTTGAGTGTAAACAGTCAAGCTCTCCTCTCAGTTTACAGTAATGAAACATGCTGCTCTATGTCACATTATGTCTTTTTTTCTCTCTCTCCCTGTCTCTGTTCAATGCGTGTTGTGTGTGGAAGAAGCCGGGGGAGGGTGGAGCGAACAGAACCTGAAAGTTGATCTTATGTTTGCAGTCTTTTTTTTTTTCTTTTTCTCCCTCTCCCTGTCTCTGTTCAATGCATGCTGTTGTGTGCTGAAGAAGCTGCTTTACAGTCAGGACCGGGGGAGGGTGGGGCGAACAGAACGTGAGAGTTGATCTTATGTTTGCAGGGCCAATGAAAAGACTTTTCCATTTACTTCAGATGATCATAATTATCCTGTAGAGCACACCTAAGTTTCACAACCATAACATGATGCAAGCAGACGCACAAACCGCAAAGCTACTATAGGTCTCAAAACAACGTGAAAGCAGGAGAAACCATTTTAGCTTTGTAAGGGGTGAGTATATAATATAGGGACCCTCAATTATTTAAATTGTATCGCTCATTGGCTTTATTCCAGCAGTAATTTTAAGTTTTTAGACACAAATGATAAACATCATAATAATAATTATTATTATTGGGGGAAAAAGAGTTTTAATCCAGACTTTTCGAGGGCCTCTGGCACCTTGGGCCCCCTTACCTCAGTCTAACTTTCCTACCCCTAGCTACGCCACTGTGAACACCTACACCGATCCTGAATGTAATCACCGATCCACAAGCTCACAAAGCGTCAGTCATGTTGTGTTGTGAGCTTGTAGAACAGCTATTTTTGGGAACATCAGAATACACAAATCCAATCACTTGCAAATAACAGTGTGGACAGTCAGTCCTATAGATCAGATTTGAGAAACAAATGGTGAGAGTAGATGGGGAGTGACACACAGCAAAGATCGTTGGGATCGGCATGCCAATAATAATAGTCTAGTAGTGCTTGTCTGTTAATAATGTAGTAGTAATAATTATGAAAAACACTCAAATGAAAACTAGTATTCTAGAGAAACACATGCAAGATAACAATAAAAAGCCAACAATCTCAGTTAAAGCTGATGACGGTCTTGTGTGGATTCCTGGGGAGCGGGTCGATAACTAACAATAATCTAATCTTAAAATAACCAATAACCGAAAATAGCAGATCTACAGTATAAGCTCACAACACTTGTTGTGAGCTTGTAGATCCGCTACTTTCGGTCCGAGACATGCTTTCACAGAAGACATGCTGGCTTCTATCTGTCATTTCTACTTGAATCCATGAACATGTCTTTGCTTTGAAAACAACAAAAAAACATTACTCAATTAACCAGTAAAATAAATACATCTAATGCAGGGTTTCTCAAAGTGGGTGGGCGCTGTGACGCCAGTCCAGGGGTACCACAGAATACTTTGATAATATTTGGAATTCATCAATATCACTTCAGTTTAACCACGTAGACCCTCTATGCTTAGTAACACAGACCTGAGTTGCACTGTACAAGTTCTTCCATCTACCCTAAACTCCCTTCACCAGAAATAGCAGATCTATTTTCAGTCTGTTCTAATGGAAATGGATATTCCTCTGTGACACTGTATCTTAGGAGGAAAGATTTGCATATTTATGTAGCATAATGACTCAATATTATAACTATTCGCTTCTATATAATTCAGGGGTGAGGTGGATGAAAGGTTATATATATTGGGGTGCCCTATGTGAAAGACAGTTTAAGAACCACTGATCTAATATATAATATAATATATAATATAATAAAATAAACATAACCTTTACACCTTGCACATAGAAATGGTTGTGACAGGCGGGGTACCAACTTGCCACACAGGTTCTGTCTGTCAAGAAGAGTTCCGAGAAACACAGTTCCTTCCTATCCATTTGGATCCACAGGCATCCCATCCTGCAGTGCAACAGGTCTCATACACGAAACCGCGGGACACCAGAGGACACCTGGAGACACTTGGAAAGAATACTTTAAATAATAAATATAAATTACTTTAAAACTAAGAGACAGACATATTATAGTGAAACAGGCAGTGTTTAATGCTGATGTCAGCATGTCTTATTGATCAACAGAGGACAGAGAAACATTTACTATCAAAACCTACACTGGCTGTCTGTCTGTCTGTCTGTCCGTCACGTCACGCCACGCCACGTCACCTCACGTCACGTCACACTTTTGCCCTACTCATATCTCCGCCATGACTCTAAAGTCATGTCATCAACACGGATCTGTCCCATTTCCCATATTCCCTCCTGATTGGCTACCATTGCCTTCTAAAGTTTGTGAATGCGACCTGACGGTCGCTTATCTCCTGATTTAGGGAGTCTTACTGGTTTATCCAGTCTGTCTGAACAAGCTTGACAAGACCAAAAACAGGGAATCTGCACATTATTAAAGTGGCAATTGTAAGGACTTTAAGACCTTTTTAATACCTCTAAAATATAACTAGAAAGAGTGTGGTTGCTGATGGTTGCTGACTATATTCTACAGTAAGCTAACTGTCCACCATCATGTGAAGCTCGACCAATTGATTCCCTATTGATTCCCACTCCCATTGATTCCCTACTGATTCCCACTCCCATTGATTCCCTATCCCTGCCATTTCTAATGGCAGTGGAAAAGTTACCCTAGAGGTCTATAAACAGTTACCCTAGAAGTCTATAAAGTTTCCCTAGGACTATAATGTGTTGCCCTATTGGGCAACCACACTAATAATAACACCTAGTGTGAAGTGAGAAGTGCTATTTATTCATTTCATTAAGCGTCTCGCAAAGCTTGGCAAATGTGACCCTGGTCGTACAACAAACTTTGAGTACATTTGTCAACATTTTCTACAAGCTCACGTGACACTGTGGCCAGTGTCATTGATTTAAGGCAGCTATCGGATTGGACAAGGAGACAGTTTCAAACAACTGTGTAACTGTAGCAAGGCACTGTAGCAAGACACCCTCACTTCTCCGTGCCCTCCACTGGCTCCCGGTTGCTGCCCGGCGTGCCCGCACAGAATACAAAACACTGATGCTTGCCTTCAAAGCAGGTATGGCACCTCCATAGCAAACCTTCAAAACCTGATTGAACCCTACAACCCCACCCATTCACTCAGATCAGCCAACACAGGGATGCTGACAGTACCCCCACTAAAACCCCAGGACAGCTCTTTGCCCTCCTGGCCCTCTATGCTCCTGGCCCCCAAATTGTGGAATAAACTCCCTGTTGCAATAAGAACCGCAGCCTCACTCCCTAGCTTCCGCAGGGGTCTAAAGACCTCTTCAGACTACACCTTAGCCCATAGCACTTACCGTAGCACTGACTAACCTCAATGACCATACACATAATTTTTTAATATATATAGTTACCTACGTTTTTTCTTAGATTACTATTTCTATGCATTTGATGTATTATCTTGCTATTGTAAATCGCTCTGGATTAAGAGCGTAAATTATGTTTCTATAGGGGCTATGTATAGCAAATACTAATGTGACACACAGGTCGCTCCCGGCCTTAAAGGTAAAACTATGTATAGGTAGCACCAGGTCTAAATGTTAACACCTACCATAATGTTAACACCTACTATAGAGTCTATATATTGATAGGCATACAGGCTTGTTTCTTTGTTAAAACACCCTGTTGTGACACTAAACATTAGTGACTAAAGAAGTATTGTTGAGGTGTGAACTTTTTTTTTTTTTTTTTTTTTTTAAGAGGACTAATTCAACACTGCTTACATGGGCGTTGGGCCCTGCCCATTTCTTCTCTTTTCATCTCTTGCACACTGATATACAGTTTATGGCTGCGACGCGTGAACTTGACCTGCCTTTTAAATGCTTGAATCATCAGCAATGAAGCTCAGTGCAAGTTCCATCAATTCCTCGTGTGTCACCACCAAGCCACATGGCCCCCACTGGGGGATGTTGTACACTGCGGACGTCATGTGACCTTCTGTGGGCAGGGGGGACAGGGGGGCCAGGCTGCACTGTTGTACCTGCAGCTCGCTGCTCTCCTGCGCGCTGGAGGTGCTGGGGGTTGTGGGCACCATGGGCTGGCCACTGCTGCTGCTGGTAGGGGTGCCTGGTAGACTGGCCACGTTGAAAGATGCTTTCAAATCGTCATTAGTGTTCCCCAGGCTCTCTGACTCAGACACTTGGAAGGTGAGGTCTGTCTTCTCCTCCAAGTCTGTGGCGCTCACATCCATGGGCACGTCATCGTCAACGCGTGGACAGCGGCTCACATCTGTGGGCGCGTCTTCATCATCACCGTCTTGTGGACAGGCGCTCACATCCACGGGCATGCCTTCATTATCATCACCGTCTTGTGGACAGGCGCTCACATCCACGGGCATGCCTTCATTATCATCATCGTCTTGTGGACAGGCGCTCACATCCGCAGGCAGTTTGGGCACGTTTTCGTTGCTGGGTGGTGGCGAGTCCAATGGGGATTTGAGGGGTTTCGTTGCCTTATTCCGACGGCAACGTTTGGTAGTCCGACGTCCCAGGCACGATTGAATCAGGGCTTTGCCTGCTTCACCAGTGCCCACAGGCTGGAGCGGACAGGAGCTCGCATCCGCGGGCAGTCTGGGCACGTCTTCGCTGCTGGGTGGTGGCGAGTCCAATGGGGATTTAAGGGGTTCCGTAGCCTTATTTCGACGGGGAAGTTTGGTAGTCCGTCGACTCAGGCACGATTGAATCAGGGCTTTGCCCACCTCACCAGTGACCACAGGCTGGAGCGTACAGGTGCTCGCATCCGTGGGCAGTCTGGGCAGGTCTTCGTTGCTGGGTGGTGGCGAGTCCAATGGGGATTTAAGGGGTTCCGTAGCCTTGTTTCGACGGGGACGTTTGGTAGTCCGTCGTCCCAGGCACGATTGAATCAGGGCTTTGCCTGCTTCACCAGTGACAACAGGCTGGAGAGGACAGGCACTCGCATCCGTGGGCAGTCTGGGCAGGTCTTCGTTGCTGGGTGGTGGCGAGTCCAATGGGGATTTAAGGGGTTCCGTAGCCTTGTTTCGACGGGGACGTTTGGTAGTCCGTCGTCCCAGGCACGATTGAATCAAGGCTTCGCCCACCTCACCAGTGACCACAGGCTGGAGCGGACAGGCGCTCGCATCCATGGGCAGTCTGGGCAGGTCTTTGTTGCTGGGTGGTGGTGAGTCCAATGGGGATTTGATGGGTTGCGTAGCCTTATTCCGAGGCCCACGTTTGATAATAGTCCGAGGTCCCAGGCACGATTGAATCAGGGCTTTGCCCGCCTCACCAGTGACCACGGGCTGGAGCTTGTCGGAGGCAAACTCATAGAACTTTCCTGTTTCACTGGCCATCATCAAGAGGACCTGGGTTCCTGTCAGCTTGGCGAGCTGTTTGACCTGTTTTAGCAAGCCAATTTTACGGTGGCAGAAGGTTTGTAGTCGCCTTGGCTTATCTTCAATGAAATCAATCTCTATCTTTAGCCGACCGCGTGTCTTCTTCCCGGGTTTTAGCAGTGGGACTGCTGCCTCCTCCTTCTTAATCTTCAGCCCTGCCTCACGCTTCACCCCTCCTCTCATCCTCCTGCTCCTGTCTCCAGTTGAACCCATCTTGTTCATGAGGAATGCACAAAGACACTGCCGACTAATGTTACACACTGATCACTGATACCTACCTGTGTGGCTGCTGGCGCATGTGGCTGACTGGCTGTGATCTCCTTTTATAGGGCCACATTCTCTGCAACGTCACCTCACCTCCATGACACGTCACGATCTGTGACTGGGTCTGATTTGTTTATGATGACCATGCATGGTGTGGCGAGATGCTGCAACCTAGCAACCGTAGCCGACATGTCACGAACGTAAACAAACTACACGTGGCGGATCCAGGACGATAAGTCACCACAGAGCGTCCGAAATGCCATACGGACATACTGTAGTTACAATAACAAATTAGTATTTAGACTTTTTAAGTATGTCAGAATCGTAGAGTAGGTCTACGTGAAGGTTGCATTCTGAAACTACCTGTATTTATCCCACAATTCAAAGCGGTATCTACGACAACAACAGACAGTCATACACAAACCTCTGGCATAACGTAAACAATGGTGGTACTCACATTTACAAGTACTCACATTTTTGTTTTACTTAAGTAAAAGTATTCATACTGCAGTGTGTGTGTTACAAGTAAAATTCCGGAATAAAAAAACAAAACCACTAAAAGTACAAAAGTATTGGTATCAAAATGTTATAAAGTAGTAGAAAATAGCCTATTTGTGACGGCATGGAACGTTAGGAAAGTACCCCATCTTGTGGCCAAGCAGAGGTATGCCGTTCCATCACCCTGTACATCATGTCTACTGGGACAATCATATTTGTACAGAACGTTAACATCATGTCTACTGGGACAATCATATTATCAGTTCAGTTTAAACAAAACAATACATTCTTGTGTTATTGTGTATAATACATTTAGATAATTGTTTAGTATTCTAGTATGTGTTAGTAGAGCTATTGTTGATATAGTGGTGTAAAGTAGGCCTAAGTATATTTATTAGTTATTTGCATTTTACTTGTATTTCCAATGTCCAATACTTTTACTTCTATTCCACTATATTTTGGATCCAAATATTGTACTTTTACTCCAATAAATTAGTTGAAAAGTTTGATTACTAGTGCAGATTGATTTATACAAAACATAACCACTTCAGCATTCCATTCCGGCCATTTGGAAATAGCAGATCCACAAGTGAGATGCATTGTGAGATGCTTGTAGATATGCTATTTTCAGAAGATTGCAAGGTTGAAAATCTGAGACATGGATGAGGGTTGCTTTATTAATTCTCTGTGACAAAGGATACATAGCTATTTTAAGGATCAGGATTATGATGGTTCCTCTACCAACTATTTAAGCTCTTGAGTCTTGATTAGTCGATTGCAGTTGATTACAGATGTTTTCAGGTGTAATTAAGAGTTGAATAATTGAAAGTGAAAGTGGCATTGAATTTGGAACACTACACATGTTACTTTTGTTCTTGTATGATTTATTTATTTATTTCAGTTGACAGTGAAACATGTTGAATTCAACATGAACGTCCATTCCCTTTCATGACATGACTGCCCTGCACATAACGTAGAATAAGGTTTAGATGTGATCGTGTGTGTGGGTTTTATAACCTCAGAGAAGGAGCAATCTCTTTTTGGCAATGTACACAGTTAAAGTATACTTGTATGATATACAAAGTAGTGCATGGACAAGACATCCGGCCTCAAGTAATGTAGCTTTACTTTTGAACATGACATCTCAAAAAAATCAAAATTATAACACAATTAGTCTTTTTACTTTTGCTACAAAATCATAACTTCTCAAAAAAATCTAAATTATAGTCCAAATACAGTCTTTCTATAATCTAAAGAATGCAATACAGATTGTTTTCCAAGCCCAGCAGTGACTGTATGTAATATTTAAATTTAAATCTAAATAAATTAAGTTTTAGTGATTACAATTCTTTAATAAACACACTGTTGGCTTACAACTCCAGACTGCCAATCCTCACATGAGGCTTTATTTCAGGCAGCAATAGCAGCACAGATGCTACCATCAGTCCATTCCAAATGTTTGCTCATACAGTATGGTGGTACCATAATATAGGACCAACAACACAACACCAGTAAGATTCCCTAATCGGGAGATAAGCGACCGTTGGTCGCTTATCTCCACAAATATCACAGCCTCCACCTCTCACGTCATACGGGCAGCCATAGTTACACCTGGAATGTTGAATCTCCATATATGGAGATAACCTACCCATCACACAAAGTCTGACCTCACCAGCCCATACCTGGGCATGGACGACTTATATCTCCATATACGGAGATGGCCATATATGGAGTACACAAACACAAACAAGCCCTATATAAAGGGGCAATTCTCACCAGGGAAGAGAGCATTCCCCACTAGCTGAGTATCTTAAGATGGTTGGATGTGATGATAAGCCACAAATAGGCCAAAAGTTTGTTTTACCAATTATCAAGAAACATACGGGCAGTTGACAGTTTGCCATTGTTACTCATTGAAGTTGAATCTCCATCTGAATCCCTTTTATGCCCATATATGGAGATCCCTGCTCTGAGTATCTGACATCACTAATCCCTTGTATGCCCATATATGGAGATCCCTGCTCTGAGTATCTGACATCACTAATCCCTTTTATGCCCATATACAGTATGGAGATCCCTAACAGAATCCATTTTATGCCCATATATGGAGATACCTGCTCTGAGTATCTGACATCACTGTGATGTCACCTGTTTATGCCTAAATATGGAGATCCCTGCTCTGAGTATCTGACATCACTGCGATCTCACCTGTGATGTCACAGTGACACATCACCTCAGTATCTGTGATGTCACAGTGACACATCACCTCAGTATCAGGCGTTACACGTATACATTGAGCAGGGCAAAGGTGTGACGTGTGTGACGGACGGACGGACGGCCGGTGGAGGTTTTCATACTAAACTGCGACCTTACGGTCGCAATTAACCAGTAAGACTCCCTAATCGGCTCCACAAATAGGCCAAAAGTTTGTTTTACCAACCAGTAAGACTCCCTAATCGGGAGATAAGCGACCGTTGGTCGCTTATCTCCACAAATAGGCCAAAAGTTTGTTTTACCAATTATCAAGACATACGGGCAGTTGACAGTTTGCCATGGTTACTCATTGAAGTTGAATCTCCATATATGGAGACATAAGTTGCTCATACCATAGCAACCATGTTTTTTACAGGGCCTGGGATTGATGACATCAGAAATCTCCATATATGGGCATGAAAGGGATTTTGTTTCTGGAAATATGTCTGTGGGGTGCCACATTTGGAATAAAACACTTACATCACACATCTGGATATCCATACAGCCCATCTAGTTTGCCTGTGTCCATTTATGCCCATATATCTGATGACATTGGGACACTGATCTCCATATATGGGCATAAAACTTATGTTAATTAGTAAAGCCTGGGGATCTCCATATATGGGCATGAGGGGTACCCTAAAAGGGCATCATCTGGGAATAGCAAATATAGTTATCCTAGAAAGTGAAAATCTTACATCAAAGGCCATAACTACCTACCTACCACCATACTGCATTCCTCATTAAACTACCTACCAGTAAGATGCCTATAGGGAGAAAAGCAAAGGGCGAGGTTGCACCATTTCTTGGTCTTCTGGCCAGTGATGTATATCGGACCATTTAACCATATATGGAGACATCTGGTACCCAAAGATATTCACAGATATGGGCTTAATATTGATGACATAAGGGATCTCCATATATGGGCGTAAAAGGGATTTGGTTCCCCTGGCATCACAGGGATCTCCATATATGGGCATAAAATGGATTTGGTTACCCTGGCAACACGGGGATCTCCATATCTCCATATATGGGCATAAAAGGGATTTGGTTCCCCTGGCATCACAGGGATCTCCATATATGGGCATAAAAGGGATTTGGTTCCCCTGACATTACAGTGATGTCAGTGGCTGGTTCTACAGAGGGGATCTCCATTTATGGGCATAAAAGGGAATGTATGTATGATGATGTCAGATATCATAGACATCATAGGACTTTCACATAACGAATAACTGAGTAAGCATGTAAACCCGTAAAATCTATATTTGGGCATGGCTGATTTATGACCTCATCATGATGACACGAGCAAACACAGCTGAATTGTATAAATGATCAGTGCAGAAACCAACAGAAGTATTTGACCAAGACTCTTCGATTTAAACATCAACAAAGGTGTGACGTTTGTTGATGGTCACAAAGGTGTGACGGACGGACGGACGGACGGTGGAGGTTTTCATAGTAAACTGCTCCCTGACGGTCGCAATTATTACACTCTATGTGAACATTTACATCAACAAATCCCAAGTACTATGCAGAACGACCCATTTCAAGTTTTTAATGTACAACAATATTTAGAAAATAGGTCTACAAGCTGACAGTCCTCGTCCCTTATATTCCCATAGGTTATATGGAGATCTCAGTGTTTGTCAGTCCTTGTTCATTTATGCCCATATATGGACATCTCTATATCTACTGTAACAGTCCTTGTCCCTTTATGCCCATATATGGAGATCTCTTAACTGTAAGTCCTTGTCCCTTTTATGCCCATATATGGATATTCCTGATGTCATCAGTATATGAACATATATGGGCTTTCTGATATGCCCATATATGGAGATCTCTTAACTGTAAGCCCTTGTCCCTTTTATGCCCATATATGGATATCCCTGATGTCATCCGTATATGCCCATATATGGGCTTTCTAATATGCCCATATATGGAGATCTCTGTATCTCCATATATGGGTATAAAAGGATACTTCAGGTCTGACATCAGGTTTGTTTATATTGGGTTGCTAGGTTTGACATCACAAACTCTATGGGCCATCTGACCTAGAAATCTATATTTGGGCATAGATGACTCATCGTGACCTCATCACACGTCGACCGCACGTGTGACCGACGGACGGCCGGTGGAGGTTTTCATACTAAACTGCGACCTTACGGTCGCAATTATTGCGTAATAACTGTTTAAATTTGCACTGGGAGGCAACCGAAATTACCTACAGCTAAAAACTCGAATGAACTCTCAAAGGGATACATATGGTTGAATTCTGTTCTGAACAGTACACTCATGTCTGGCCAATTGGCAACTGTGGGTGGTGGTTGCTGTCATGGAAGAGACATCACCGGGGGACTTCTGAACGTTAACTCCATGACACAAAGCAACTGTTCACCGCTAGCAGACTGTTAGGGCTCTATTTTGATTGTCTTAAATACCAGCTCTTATGCCTTAACTTAAAGGCCTGTCCATACTGTCTCCGACCACCAAACTTTTCATCGGAAAGGTCCGGTTCAACTACAAAATGACGTCACTTGCATCTTCTGAAAAGCATTACCCTGAATTAGAGTTCGGAAAGCTGCACGTCGTAAAGTCTACTTAAGACAATCAAAATACAGCTCATTATGTCATATACTGATGATACACGTTATTGAAAAGCTTCTGCAGCACAAATTGTTTGGATTGTTCAATTCTTGACGTGACTTAGGAGCTCTTCTTTCCCCATCTGGTAGTGACTTGTCTTCCAAACGTCACGGAGCTCCCGCAGGGTGGTGCCTATCTCTTTGCCTGAAGTGATGCCCATCTTCTGCAGATCATGGCCGTTAACAGGGAAGTGGGGTTCAGACCATCTGCAGAGCTCCGCCAGCAGCTTGTCCTCCCCTTGATACTTGAGCAGCTCACACACTTTACTCTGGGAGTCCAGCTCTCGACTATCTATGATGAAGTCAGTGAAGGGTTTGACGCTGTCTGGGTAATCTTGACTTTTGTGAAGATCTTGCCTGTGTTTTACGAGGAAGAGAGCCAGAGTTTTCTCCTCCTTGGACACCTTCAGTCGTATGTCCATCCTCTCTACCTCCTTTTCTGCCTCTCTAGAGTGGCGGAAAAGAGAGGACAGGAGTGTCATGGGTTTAGGAGAGTGGTCCTTGGCACACTGCCACACTCGTTTCATCTCTTCAACATCGCCATCTGGAGGTAAACCGATGTACTGGTCCAATCCCAGATCATACATGAGCTCCACAAGATGAGCTGGGTGGCTTCCAACCATCATTTTCTTGAGTTCTACCCAAATGCGCTCTCCTGCTATCCCTGCCAGGCCACGGGCATTCTCTCTGATGGCATCCAGGGTCTCAGGCTCATGGTCACCTGGCTCCAAGGCCATTCTGCCATAGAACCTGAAATACCGCAGGATTCTCAAGAAGTCTTCTTGGATCCTTTTTTGAGCACAGCCAACAAACCGAATTTTATGTTCCTGTAGGTCTCTATGTCCGTTGAAATAGTCATACAAGGTTCCATCTAGCCCTAAAAACATGGAGTTGATGGTGAGATCTCTCCGCTCGGCATCCTTCTCCCAGTCAGTGGTGAATTGTACCTCAGCATGTCTTCCATCTGTCGTAACATCCACGCGCAATGTGGTCACTTCAAAGTTCTCATCATGTAGTCTGACCGTAATGGTTCCATGCTCCTCTCCCCTGTTGTTGATCATCCTGATCCCTGCTGCCTGGAACATGGACTTCATCTGCGCTGGGGTGGCTGTGGTGGCAAAGTCCACATCCTCTGGACGCTTCGCAGACAGGAGATCCCGTACAGCACCCCCTGCTATCCTCAGCTCAAACTGGTGTTTCTCAAACAGCTCTGCTATGCCATTCAGACCATCTGTGAACAAGGCTTGAAACTGGCTGGTTTCCAGCTGCATGATAAAGAGACTTCTGCAACTCCAAACTGAGCTTGATCTGCTATTTACCAGAGGTTTCAATAGTCTTCTTCTCTTCTCCACAGTTTATGCTACTAGTAAGACAGCTCAGGGTGACTTGCGAGAGCGACCTCAGGGTGATATGAGACCTCGCCGTCGCGCCACTATTTATAGGGCTCGTTTGTGTACAATGTGACGTCAGCGCGATGTTTACGTTTCCAAGGAAACAGCCGAACCGCAATGTTTGTTTGTTGTTTTGGCTGCTGTTCAGGGGCTGTGAACGAAATGCGGAACACGTTCCCTACTACTCCCTAAACCTAAATGAGAGATCCAGATGTACTAACTACAGTAATGAACAAATCAGCGCATTTTGGACACTACTCCGTCGCCATCTGGTTGCGTCATCGCTGTCGCACATTTAAAACGCTCAGAACCCTGGCTTTTGGAGCAATAAATAATAGCCGATCTACAAGCTCTCAACAGGGGGCGAAGCGACGCGTTGTGAGCTTGTACATCAACTCCCCAATGCTTGTGAATTGTAAATAACATACCAACATTTTGCTGTGTTATTATGAGATATGCCTATATAATTGTTTTTATTTATCACAATTCAATAAATATATATATATATATATATATATATATATATATATATATATATATATATATATATATATATATGTTTTAATTGTATTCATTCATTGGTGAATGAATGAATGTTTGTGCCACATTCATTTGTCTCGCATGCAGACATACACCCATGTTTGTGATAAAATAGGTTATTCTTGCTAATTTAAATAACATATTATTTATCATGATTATTATTATCAGCTGTGGAAGGTTATGAAGAAAAGAGAGATCGAAAAACAAAAGCCTCCAGCGTCTATTCTCGTATATTCTCTTCATAAACAACTTTAGAGCTTTTGTCATAATTTATTCTCTGGTGACAAGGCTGTGGACATTTGTACGAGTTGTTTTCTTTAGCCGGTGGTTCTGCTACGAGCAGCTCTGTTGCTTTTGCTCAGCAACAGGTGGCTACGGCTAGGCTAGCTGCGTTCGTTGTCTCCTGCCCAGAGGCGAGCCTGCACTGCAGTGTGCGTGTGCGCGTGCTCAAAGCGGTATTCATAAACGAATCATCAGACCCTGTCAACGAGTGTGACGTGTCACGTCACAATTATGACAAGATCTGATTTCTTCCACTGGAGGTGACGTTGCAGAATTTGGCCCTATAAAAGGAGACCACAGCAGCCACACAGTATCACAGGTATCACAGGTCAGTGTGTCACATTAGTCACAGAGTGTCTTGTGAATTTCTTATGAACACAGTCAAGATGGACCAACTTAATGATCATAGAAAGCCTTCATGCAGCGACTCAGGAACTGAATCCACCTGTACAGCAGATGAAAATGACTCCATGGGTTCAACTGGAGACAGCAGCAGCAGGAGGAAGAGAGGAGGGGTGAAGAAGCGTGAGGCAGGGCTGAAGAAGGAGGAGACAGCCGTCCCACTGCAAAGACCTGAGAAGAAGTCACGTGGTCGCGTAAAGATAGCGATTGAATTCATTGAGGATAAGCTAACGCGACGAAGAACCTTCAGCAAGCGTAAAAATGGCGTGATGAGCAAGGTCAAAGAGCTCGCCAAGCTGACAGGAACCGAGGTCCTCTTGCTGGTGGCCAGTGAAACGGGAAAGGTCTACGAGTTTGCCTCCGACAAGCTCCAGCCCGTGGTTACTGGCGAGGTGGGCAAAGCCCTGATTCAATCTTGCCTCAACTCGCCATTGGACTCGCAACCACCCAGCAATGAAGATGTGCCCGTGGATGTGAGGGCCTGTCCTCAAGAGGGTCATGACGATGACGTGCCCATGGATGTGAGCGCCACAGACTTGGAGGAGAAGACAGACCTCACATTCCAAGTGTCTGATTCAGAGAGCCTGGGGAACACTAATGACGATTTGAAAGTGCCTTTGAACGTGGCCAGTCTACCAGGCACCACTGCCAGCAACAGCAGCAGCAGTGGCCAGCCCATGGTGCCCACAACCCCCAGCTCGCAGGAGAGCAGCGAGCTGCAGGTACAACAGTGCAGCCAGGCCCCCATGCCCACAGAAGGTCACATGATGTATGCCAGTCCTCCACACACAGTGATGTACAACATCCCCCAGTGGCTTGCAGGCTTGCCGGTGACACACGACACGAAAAACTGATGGAAACGGCTTTGTTGCTGATGATTCAAGCAAAAAAAAAAAAAAAACACTCCCCTTTTCCTTGTGCCTGGCTGTTGGTGGAAATAAAAATAATAAAAAAAGAAGGTCCTCTTAAACAAACGGCCCTTTTAAGGGCCACTTCCTCTCCTCTTGCTGTGACCTTGCCGTGGTGGAGAGGCTTGAGTGATTCAGTGATCCTGGGTCCTATACCAGTGGGAGTTCAAAATCAGGGCGGGTTGTTGAACTACACCGGATTGGTCACAGGTGAAGAGTCCAGACAAACAACGGCAAAGATGTTTTTCTTTCTGTAATGAAGTGAGGGTATCTAGTTGCTACAGTTACACATTGCTCGAAACTGTCTGCATGGCTGATACGATACATGACTATATACAGATAAAGATCACATTTTAACCACTAACCCCATTATGTCAATCAGGCAATCTACAAGCTCAGAACATGGCACATTATAACATGTTGTGAGCTTGTAGATAGGCTATTTCTGCAGAATGGTTGCATAGTGTTGGCCCACAATGAAAGCCCCAGAATATTAGGGATGCTAGGGTATGTATACAGTAAATAGGGTCCAGGTCTCTGGATATTGATTGATTGAATACTTTATTAACAAGATTATTAGCAGCACAGGTAGTACAGTCAAATATTATGTGTGTAATAAGCCTAAGCCTTCATCCGACTCTTCCTCCCGACAGGTGCCACCCCAAGCCCGTAGGAATACGCGTGGTGACAATTATCACCATTCCTGCCTGGCTTCCCGCGAAGACAGGCCAATTGCACCACGGTGGATTGGAACCCACACCATGGTGGTGGGCAAGCACTTTACCACTGTACCATCCAAAAGCGCCCTTCTTTTACGCCCATTTAAGGAGATAGTGGCATCACATTGGTTAAGTAGGTTCTCTAACAATGAATAGCACCGCTCACTTCACACTGGGTGGCCTGGCCACAATATCACAATCCACTCAATGGGTGGAACTCCATATTTGGGCAGGTCTGTAGCATCAGTCATGAGTATGACCTATCTATGACTCCTTATTTAGGCAGGGTTTTTCACATAATAGCCATCCTAGTATCCACATATTGATGCTAAATAGGCGACACAGTGGATTGACACCATTACCAGTGTCACGTTAACGTCCCCATATATGATTGACAAATTTGGCGATGTCAGTGGTTTAAGAGACAGGTCGGGCTAGCCAATCAGCCACTTACTTTGACTGATTACTTTGCCAGTCCACAAAGCCGATGGTTTGGGTTGGCCAATCAGAAGCCGGTTAATTCAATCTCAAACACAGATACAGATGTTTGTGATACTTTGGTTTGGTTATCCAAAATACTTTGGTTTGGTTATCCGAAACAATATGTTCCTATTGTGTAAGTCTCTGTTGTACCAGCACAACCTTGCTTCTCCCTTAGGGTGTCTTACTGGTTGTAGGTCTATATAGAAAGGGTAGCAATCCAGGAGTTGGTGTCGGCTAGTCCGTGCTTTTGCGTCGCATCACAATCTCTCATCGCACATTATGTTACAGTACATGATACACATCATGTGAAAAAAATTGCATAAAGGTACTTCCATGGCAATCTGCACAAGAAATGTGATGACCAGGTCCAACGGTTTAGTCCCTGACAGACCAACAGGCAGGGTTGAACACATTTGGCGCTGATCTGTCCAGTGTTTCGCAAGATTTAGCCCCACGGACAGACTCGGAGACAAGACCCCAAATCTTCTTTAGCCATAACGCAACAAAGGTGCTGCAAACAATCAAGAAGGCACCATTATTTTATGCTTTAACTATTAAACTAGACCAGGTCAACCTGGTTGTGCCAGACCCCCTGTCTGTCATCATCATTTATGACATCATGCCTTTTGTAGGCATGTCATCATCATGTCATCATCATATATACCCTTTATATAGAAAACCAGGACAGACAGACAGACCGACATTTGCTTATGTAGGCCTACCCATTTCATGGGTCTGGCAAAAATAGCAGATATGCAAGCTCACAGCGCAGGCAGCACCGAGTGCCACACTGTGAGCTTGTAGATCTTCCATTTTTGAAAAATCGTGAACATTTGTGCAAATTATGTATTTCTAAAGCAAACATTTGTAACGCAAATCTTTCTTTCTCTCAAACAAAATATTTTGAGATGGGAATCCGCGGTAGAAGTAATTCTATGGGTCCTTGACATTTGTCAAGGACACAAATGAAACATACGTTTTTCAGAAAACCATTAAGATTTAGAATACGATTTAGAAGGTATTTTCCAGGTCTGAATGGTTTTGAATATCTAAACCAACGGTCTTCAACAGGGGGCCCGGGACCCCTAGGGGTTAACCACTTGAACCATAGCATCCATATTCTGAGAACTTTAGCCAAAAATAGCAGATCTACAAGCTCACAACGCCTCGCCCTGCAAGGCGTTGTGAGCTTGTAGATCTGCTATTTTTGGCAAAGAGCTTTGGAGGGGAAAAAGAGCTGACTATGTACAGAATGAAAGGTCAAGTTTATTAAGTATTGACGGTTCAAGTGGTTAAATATCTGAAAACACACATTAACATGAATCCAAAATACACTGATGATCGTGCTGTCAAACAATGAAACTACCGGTATATGGAATCTATGAAAAGGTTGTGGGGGTCCCTGCTTCATCTCTCTCTCAACTAAGGGGTCCCTGGCCTGAAAACGTAGAAGACCCCTGATCTAAACTGTAAACATTCAGAATCACAAAGAAGGCTTTTCTCCTGTGTGGAGGCGCTGGTGATGTCCCTTCATGTGAGCCAGCTCATTGAAACTCTTGTCGCACTGCTGGCAACGAAAAGGTTTCACCCCCGTGTGGAGACGCCTGTGTTTTTTTAGGTTAGACGAGGTGTTGAAACTCCTGCCACACTCCTGTGTACAGTGGTAGGGTCTTTCTCCGGTGTGGATCCGTTGATGCCTCTTCATATTACCCAGATCACTGAAACCTTTGTCGCATTGCTTACACTGGTAGGGTTTCTCTCCGCTGTGGACCCGCTGGTGCCTCCTCAGTCCGCCGACGTCGGTGAAACGCTTGTCACAGTGCGCGCACTGGAAAGGCTTGTGCCCGGTGTGAAGCCGCAGGTGGTTTTTCAGGTGGCTCAACAGACCGAAACTCTTGTCGCACTGCTTGCAGTGGAAAGGCTTTTTCACTTTGGCGTGGCCCTGCTGGTGTTTGTCCGTTACCGGGCAGTAGAGGTTGTGGATTTTCTTCATGTGCTTTTGGAGGAAGAGCTGAGACGTGAAGGCATACGTACACTCGGAACAGGAGAAGACCTGAGGAGAAGAACGGGACCTCGCGTCCAAGCTGCCGCTAGAGATGGCCTTGGGTGAGGTGCATGACGTTGTTCCTTCTAGGAGCGACAATGGTAAGTTGAAGGTGCCACCATACATGGCCTGTGACCCTTCTCTGCCTTCCAGAAGCTGCGGCTGTGTGTTGTCAACACTGCCGCTATAGATGGCCTCCTGTGACGAGGACAGTATTGTAGACTGGGGGGGCCTCACTACTCCTTCCAGAACCGGTGGGTTTTCGTCAGAGCTTTCAGTGTTCATGACCTGTGATGGGGAGAGTGTAGGCTGGGACGTCACTCCTTCCAGGAGTGGAAACAGTTCATGGAGCAAACTAGCGCCATACATATCGGCCTGTGAAGAGAACAGTGTAGACTGGGGTCTCCCTCCTTCCTCAAAGCTGATGCTATACATGTCACAATTGGCCAGTGATGATGTCAGTAGTTCTGTTTAGGCCCTGAGATTTGTCCCTATATAAACGAGTTGACTGGGAACCGAAGAACTTAACCTCCAACGATGTCTGCCTGAATTAAGTGTTGCGTGTGAGTACCAGTAGAATAGTGGTTAAAAGGTGTATCTTTAAATATCAGGCCACAACGGTTCCTCTTGAGAGCAGCGAAGGTTCATACAGTAAAGGTTCAACAGCTCCTCTGGTACGCGGCAAAAAACGATGGAAGATGGAGGTCTGCAGTCGATACTGCTGTGCATTCCTTTTAAGCTGGCTTGCCTTGACACTCAGCCATGTAATACTCTGTCAGCCATGTCCAAATATGGAGGTTCGGGTCAGTCTTGGCCAAATATGGAGGCCCATATTCTCAGACTGCTCTGGTTGCCCTAACAGGGCAACCAGACTATAGTACTTGGCCGACTTTCTTTCTTTCTGGATAAACTTTATTTTGCAGTGCTACTCCTCCCACAGTTTTGGTGGCACGCACTTGGGCCATATGTCAAATCGAACGGGCTTCACCAGATTTGTCTGCTTGCATTCTGCTTAGGGATATGTAATATAGTTACATTTATATTAATTTATTTGTGAATTAATTTTCTCAATTGACTTGGATGGGAAAATGAAAAAAAAAAATATTTTCCCAAATATGGAGATGACTGACACCATAAATGTCTGACGTCATAGACCACATGAAACTGACACAGTACAGTATGTCCATATATGGGCATTCCAAGATATGGGCTTAATATTGATGACATCAGGGAACTCCATATATGGGCATAAAAGGGACAAGGACAGAATGGTTAGCACCGCTCAAATAGGGAACTAGTCTCAGAGTACTGCACTATAACGTCTTTGAGTGATGAACCATAGCAACCTGATAACAAACACGGGTGCCGTGAAAAGTCTTAAACAGCCATCCCGATAACTTAAAATCAGTACAACCATATCCATCCATCCATTATTGAAAATTGCCTTGTGGGTGGACGATGGGAATAACGAACAGAATCCATATATGGAGACCACAAACTAAACTATATTCAGCCTGGAAATCTAGTATTACAAACAAAGACCTGATGTAAAGACTACCGTACTTTGGTCCTTCATAGGGTACAGCAGTGGTGGCCACGGGAGAGTGTTTTCTGCAGGTCGTTCAGTCCGAGTGTATCAAAGGGTGCGTTCGGAAATGCGCACCGGGTGTGTGCTCAGTGTAGTGAGTGCCTAAACCTAACCCTAATCCTAACCTCAGTAAAACTATGCCTAAACTAACCACACCTGGTGCGCATTTCCGAACGCACCCTTTGATACAATCGGACTGAACGACCTGCAAAAAATACTCTCCCGGTGGCCACTTTGTGGTGCCACCCATAGAGGTTTCAGAAAATATTTATATACATTATTTTAAGCCTGGAACTAAGCCACCCAGCCTCCTGGCGAACCATAACACTTTTTCTTTTTACGCAGAATCAAAGGTGGTACACTATATTCACGAGAATATTCATTGGACAGAATTCAGTCATTTAATCAATGTACAATTTAATTCTATATAAAGAATCCAGTGTGTAATTTCATAACATATGTCTTATCCCCAGTCAATCACAAAAAGCATTTATACATTTTGTACTCCACCGTACAAGTACCAAAATAGCTAGGGTTTATAGTACACGGTGAATCGAATAGAAAGTAAATAAAATACATCAACCACATAAACCCCAGCAACTGTATTGTGGGGAAAGAGCTTTCGTAGAAAATGGTTGTGAGCTTGTCGATTGGCTCCTTTCAGCAAAAGCTGAAAACAGAAAAAAATAAAACAAACTAGTTGCCCTGAGGGACTCAACCAGATGCTCAACAAGGGAGGCTCTCTCCATTCCGACATGTCGCCACTCCGAAATTGACTTCTTATTGTCGGAGTGGCGACACTCCCATGGGGGTTAGGTCTAGGGTTAGGGTTAGAGATAGGGTTAGTGTCGGAATGGAGACATGTCGGAAAGGAGACATGTCGGAGTGGAGAGATGCACCCACTCAACAATATGTGATTTAAGTGGTTAAATGCCACAATCAATTACCTAAGTGTTATTTGGTGCTCCTAAAAAGAAATCACATTGAGGGCAATTCATTTTGTCTTTTTCTTTGTTTTTGGTTTTCACAGATTATTATTGTTATTACAAAAGGTTATGAAAGGCTGTTATGATACGCTGAGATTATTCATTAGCATTGTCTATTAGTCCTTCAGTTAAAAGCTTGCAGTAAGACTTGACTCATGAAAATGAGACAGGAGTGCCATCTAGAGGTACAGAGACAAACTGTAACTCTGGTCAATCCCTGATTTGTAATTATGTTGCAGGTAGACATACTGTAGGCATTACTATAAGTAATAAATAATACATTCTATGGCACTGAAACTGTAGTTACCCAATCTGGGAAACACTGCGAAATCACGTCATATACTCATATAGTAAGAGCAGGGCTGAAATCATTAGTATTGTATGTTATTGCTACTGTTTCCTATTATAGGCTACAATGCTACATAAGACTATGCTATGAAGCATAAGATGACAGAACTTGGCAATCCATTAGCCTGGATGCCAGCCTGTTCGCTCTGTTCCGCGATTTCTTTTGTCTCTCCGCATCACAGTCAGGAAATGATTCAGTTGACTCGTATTTCAGGAAGCAAGTTGTGATGTTGGATGTTTTTCCAACGAATAGAGTAGGGTTATAAACACACTCGGCACACAGTGTGTGTTTGACAGACATCACCAAAGACCAATCGGAAGCCACGGATGTGTGAATCCCGCTTCTATGTCCCATCTCCCCTTGGAGATAGGAGGCTTTCCAGACTGTGATGCGGAGAGACAAAGCAAATTGCGGAACGGAGCGAACAGGCTGGCACCAAGGCTAGCAATCCATGTCGGAGAAAGGCATTCATTAAAGTGTTGAAAAGGCGCTCAGTTTTTAATATGCATTAAAAATAATGATATTTTAAATTCGATTTTAACTACTTTGTCCTGTTTCTGGGCTAGATTTATTAAGGAGTACCTTCCCAGTTTGCAGTGGTCATGCTAGTTGATCCGTGCACTCTCACATGCACTTTGGCCTATCGGACAAGTGATTGAGGTGCATCCTGGTGCTGATGGGTGCATCAGATCTGCAGATGTCAAGATTAATATTTAGGCCTAGAATTATTGAATGCTTTAACCAGTGATAGCAGATATACAAGCTCACTCTGCTATTTTTGAAAAAGTCGTGAAAATGTGTGCAAATCTTTGAATATATGTATTTTTTAAAGCGAATGTTTGTAACTCAAATTTTGCTTCTGGGGGGTCCTTGGAACTAGATATTTTGAGATGGGGGGTCTGTGGCCAAATAAATATCAGTTTGGGGGTCCTTGACATGAAAACGTTTGAGAACCACTGACATAGTAGTCTCTCAAGAACAGACTAACTGAGCTCCAGTTGAAGTGAAAAGGACCTTTTCTTTGACGATGGCTAGCCAGATTGCTGACATAGAAACGTAGGGTTTTTCAAAAAATCTTTGAAGGATTCAAAAGACACTTATAGAATCGGGTCAAAATTCTAATTTTCACGATTTTTCAAAAATAGCAGATCTACAAGCTCGCAGCGCGCTGTGAGCTTGTATATCTGCTGTTTTTCAATAGTTAAGGCATAAAATAATGATACACAATACTGTGTACCCGTTCTAAATGGGTTAAATTTTCATGTCTTCCAGGCCAGACTCAGTGACAGTGTTCTAATTGATGCTTGAACACTAATCAGTTATACTACTAATCTATTGAACGCTGCCTCTACAGCAACGGTTAGCGTAGAGGATTTTCACATACTAGTTGAGTGACAAGTCAATGAATACATTTTCACAATGTGTCTAAATGTTTGTGTATGTATTTTTCCCCCTGTTTTCAAAACAGATTACTTTGTCTTTTAATCAAGTTTGCTTCAGACTTGGGCCTGTAAGAGTGTACAAATCGAACCAAATGGATCTGGACCCTAACAAGTTCATTTGGCTCCATTTATATTTATATAAGAGTAATTGGGGTCTGTGACCTAATTGCATACCAAACTGGAGGTCCTTGAAATGAAAACTTGTGAGAACCACCGGTGTAATTAACATCGGCGAAGGACAAGGGTGAAAACGGTCAGGGCTGACGGTGGAAGTCCCTCTTTCCTCCCGTCTTGGCGACCAGCTCTATGTCGGTGATGACCATGTCGTGGCTCACCGCCTTGCACATGTCGTAGAGCGTGAGCGCCGCCACCGTAGCGGCGGTCAGCGCCTCCATCTCCACGCCCGTCTTGCCCGTGGTGCGGCAGCTCGCTGTGACCACGGCGGCGCCCCGCGGCTCGTCCAGCTCGAAGGAGACCGAGGTGTGGTCCAGGGGGAGCGGGTGACAGAGCGGGATCAGCGTCGACGTCCGCTTAGAAGCCATTATCCCGGCTAGCTGCGCTACGGCCAGAGCGTCGCCCTTAGCCAGCTGGTTGTCCCGTAGCAGACGGAAGGCGGCGGGGCCCAGGATGATGGTGGCGCGCGCCGTGGCGGTTCGGCGGGTCGGGACCTTCCCGCCGACGTCCACCATGGCGGCGCGGCCCTGGGCGTCCGTGTGGGTCAGCTTGGCCGTGGTCGTACCACCCACCTCGTCACCGTTTTGGGGGAGCTTTGGGTCTGAATTGGGCTGCGATGATGTCCCTTTGGCTTCGTGGTCGTCTCTGTAAGATTGTCCGTGGCATAGTCTAACACTGTGGTGTTTGGAGGGAATTATTTTGGCATCCTTTAGCAGTGTGCAAAACGTGTTAATTCCTGGGGTCCCTGTCGAGTGTCTCTTCATGGCATTAGAACCCCAGGTGTGCGCATACCCGAGACATCCTGTGTCAGAATGACTCGGTGGTTTTGTGCGTGTAGTAGCATAGTCCGCTCTCTTGGTGCGAGAGCGGGTGAGAGGCAGTACATTAACAAACGCAGACAAACGGAAGGGTGCTGCAGTGCAGAAGTCGCCGGTCTGGTGATGGTCTCCTTTATTTTGACGTGGACGAAGACGGGAGCCCCCTCTTTCAGAGGTCCCCGAGCGGTAAACATTAGCTGCCCCTGTTGAAACAGTGCTGTCTGAAAGGCACAAAACGTCCTCACCACCCAGGACTCTCACATCGGCTGAGCGGTGCAGCTGAGGAGACGTGTGCCTGGTGAGGAGTGGGTCAGTAGGCTGGGAAACGGAGGGGACGGCGGTCCCCTGGCCGTCTTGTGACTCTGGCTGAGGAAGAGTCCTTCTGCACGTGGCATCTGTCAGACAAGGAGGGTATTAACTTAGGCAGGGGGGCCAATATCATAACTCATACGAATTGAAAGAACGCAACTAATGTGTTGTCGCTACCGGGTGGGAAACTTTTACTGTACAGTACTGTATGTCCAGGTTTCAGGAACTGGAAAAAACTAAAACCTGTGTTCCATTGGAATCAGGGGGGTCATAAGATTTAGTCATAATCTAGTGCTTTTCATTGGTGTTTTTCTTTTTACCCACAGACATACATAGCATTGATGTATGCGTGAGGGATGAATAAATATGAAGATACAAGGTTTACACCCAACAGTGACGATATTCCCAGTAACATAATATATTCTAAGCCATGTGAAGATGCAGTATATTTATCAAAGCACCGTAAAGCGGCATTTTTACGTACAGCCACATCACCCACCGATGAGGATCATTGGTCTGTTCTTCATCTGGGAGATACTGAACATGCCTGCATAGAGGAAGACAGATATTTGCACTTTAGTCGTAAAGAGTATTGTTTAAAACAGTGTTTCTCAAACATTTCCAAAATGGACCCAGTAGGCTCACAACGCATACACGTAGCACTGCTATACAATATGATGCGTTGTGAGCTTGTATATTATCTACTATTATTGTGAAAGTATAATCAAGCCTAAGACCATTTAGTCAGTGTGTCACTGTGTCACATCAATCTTCGTTCCTTTATCATTTGGGCTGTCTGCCTCCGGTAGCGGGCTATCCACCTCTGCTCGTTAAAATGAATGGGTTCTTTAGACAGTCAACCGGCTCAGGTGATGAAGCCACGTTCTTTTATGGTTATACACACTGTTGAGGAAACTGACACGACAGTCACAACCTATAATGCAGCTACCAGCTGTATTGTAAGAGTATGTGACGATAGACACCTGAAACTAAACACCAATAAAGAGACGGAAAGAAAGACATGACGAGAGGCAACAGTCAAGAGGCATTTTGAGACGAGAACAGTCAAGAGACAATTTGAGACGAGGGCAGTGAAGAGAAGAGAACTGAAAAGATAAACAGAGAGACTGAAATGAGAACAGAAAAGATAAGATGTATTGTGAAAACCGCACGATTTATGGCCTGTCTATTGCAATCATTCCGTAGGAGAACGCAGTGCAAATCAGGTAACTCTCACAGGACTCTATTTCTGACCCCCTTCTGTCTCTTACCACCAGAGGTATGGACAGGGACTTGCTGGCCATTGGGAAAAGCGGGACAACTCCCGAACGGCCGGTTCATTCCCGGACGGTCCACGCCGGCCATTAGGAAAAAATTTAAAATTAAATGTCGGCCTTCGTTACATTTTGGGGGCTGGGCGGCCAACAAAGTAAATCGTCACTGTCGGGCAGAAACCTTGTATCTCCAAGTTTCAAATTTGTACGTTTTTTCGCAAAGTAAAGCCCTGATTCATCATACAAGGCCGTCGCACAAAGGTAGTGAAAACAGCAGATCTACAAGCACACAACGCCTCGCACCGCGAGGCGTTGTGTGCTTGTAGATCGGCTGTTTTCACTAGTTTAAATCATTTTTAAAATGATAAATGCAAGACAAAGAGATTTGGACATACAAGGTTTCCACTCGACAACGACGCAATGTATTTTGTCATTTCCAATATATTAGGGGTCTCTAATCTCCTAATCTATGGGCCCCCCTCACAGCAGCACAGGGCGCTTTGGATCTGAAAACCCATGCAGAATAAGATCTAATTTCGCCCCTGACTACATGGCATTATCTGACCACCACCTGCATGCTGTTTCTTCTTCCTGCCCACAGCAGCACCGATGATCTGCAGTAGCTCCTCATCGGGCGCCCCGGAGCGCAGCACATCCCTGAGGGACACCTCTGAGTTGCCGAACAAACACACCTGGAATGAAGAGACAGAGAGAGGGGTCTGAAACATACATCGATACAGACACAAGGGACAGAGACTGTTCCAAGTAACTATTGCTATTCTCGCTATTATTGAATAATTTGGAAGACTTTTGAAAAACTATGCCTTGTTGGCATTAGTTCATGGCCAAAATAAGGACACCAGGATTAAAGACACAAACACACACACACACACACACACACACACACACACACACACACACACACACACACACACACACACACACACACACACACACACACACACACACACACACACACACACACACACACACACACACACACACACACACACACACACACACACACACAGGGCTGTCACGATATGACATTTTACATGACGATTAATTGGCACTCAAATAATTGGCGATTAACGATTTAATTGTGTTTTTGTCGTTGATAATTACATTTCTGTTTGGCTTTTAGGCTTTGAAGTTGTACATGGTAGATATGACACATAACCTAAACATACAAAGAAATTACTGACAAATTTGACAACTTACTACTTAAAAAAAAAATGTTATAGTGGAAATAGCCGATCTACAAGCTCACAACGCGTCGCGATGCGACGCGTTGTGAGCTTGTAGATCTGCTATTTACACTATTTCGGACATTTTTCAACATTCACGATTATGACGATTATGACAAAATAATTTGCGATAATGTCAAATAATCACGATTAGACGATTATGTAATAATTGTGACATCCCCACACACACACACACACACACACACACACACACACAGTGTGTGCTTTACCTTGAGGTTCCCGTCTGCAGTGATGCGTAAACGGTTGCAGGAGCCACAGAAGTGGTCTGACATGGAGGTGATGAAGCCCACCTGCCCCTTGAAGCCTGGCACTTTAAATGTCTGCCACAGGAAGGAACACAAACGAGGGAGTCAAAAATGACATTAGCCTACATGTTGGTTATGAACATTTGAACTACACGAAGAACTGTAGATTATTATTATAATTAACAAAGATTATTATCATATCATTATCATTGACTTTATTTGAGAGGGGATGACGTGCAATAAAGAGCTTCACGTAAGATTTGCACCTATCAGCAATGAGAAGGACTATAGTAGTAGTAGTAGTTTTATTTTTGGTCATTGTTATAATGCAACGCATTTTCATTAATTTCATTCACATACACATAAATAATAAACTTTTCCGGACTATAAGGCGCACTTAAAAGCCTTTAATTTTCTCAAAAAACTACAGTGCGCCCCTTATAGTCCAGTGCGCCTTATATATGGATCATTCATTGACATTGACATTCCCTTTAGCACAGCTCCATCTGTTGGATGCATAACGCAACGGTAGCGTCTATTATGTGCGCCTTATAGTCCGGTTTGCCTTATATATGAAAACAGTTCGAAAATAGACCATTCATTGACAGTGCGCCTTATAGTCCGGTGCGCCTTATAGTCCGGAAAATACGGTACTCTCTAGAACAGCTTAACACTGTCAATAAAAAATGCAGAGTCAGTAGATGCTTTTAAAAGTCTGCTAAAAACACATTTGTTTCGGAAAACGTTTTGGTGTGTAATCACTGTTTTGCGTTTATTTCCATGTACTGTTTGTGTATTGTGTCTGTTGCAACACATTTTCATGTTCTTGTTTTATCTTATTGTATTTTTTTAATTGTAATTTTTACCCGATTCTATAACTGTCTTTTGAATCCTTCTAAGATTTTTTGAAAAAACCTATGTTTCTATGTCAGCAATCTGGCCAGCCATCGTCAAAGAAAAGGTCCTTTTCACTTTTTAATGGAGTTCAGTTACTATGTCAGTGGTTCTCAAACCTTTTCATGTGAAGGACCAACAAAATGATATTTATTTGGCCACGGACCCGCATCTCAACATATTTAGTTCCAGGGACCCCCCAGAAGCAAAATTTGAGTTACAAACGTTCGCTTTGAAAATACATATACCGGTATTCAAAGATTTGCACACATTTTCACGACTTTTTCCAAAAATAGCAGATCTACAAGCTCGCAGCGCGGCACTCGGTGCCGCGCTGTGAGCTTGTATATCTGCTAGTTTTCACTGGTTAAAGCAGTCAATAATTCTAGGCCTAAATGGGTTAAAGATGTTATTTGGGCTGCTATTCCAGCACTCAACAGCACCAGATGTACAGTATGATTCAGGTATTCAGACTGACGGTGGAACTGACCTTGGCCGTGTCTGTGTGTCCCGTGGGAAGCATTTCCAGGGTGGGCCACTGCTGTCTTATGTGGTCTAACATTTCCTGGTAGCTTACCATCTTCTTGAAGTTCCACTTGTTACCTGGAAATGGCATATACCGGTAAGCATAAATATAAAAGGCAGCACACTAAATAAAGACAATTACTATTGCCACAGAAATCAAACACCCTCTTCCACAGCTAATGTGTTGATGCTATTGTCACTATGATTTGGCACGGTCATTCCTCTGCAGGTGGCTAAGGTTATACTTCCTCATGTGGGTGTCCTTCGACAAAATGATTAATTTTTTTGTGGAGTGACATTTATGGCAGTGTTAGTTTTTACAGCTAATTTTGATTAGTTTTAGACACATTTAGTCATGTATTTAGTTATCATTAGTTAGTTAACTTAGTTTTTATTTATTTTTTTACTGAAAACTTTTTTTTTTACAGAACTCACCATCAAAGGGCATGTATTCGATGAAGCGCACGTCCAGTGGCTTCTTCTCTGTCAGGGCAACAAAGTCCAGCAGCTCATCTTCATTGAGGCCCCGCATGATCACACAGTTCACCTGCAGGGGGCAGTGCAACATCATGGAATAAGCCGGTGGTTCTCAAACTTTGAAATTTGAAGGTCTCCCCGTGTACAAATGGAACCAAATACATGTCACTGTCAAAGTTACAGACTTGTTGTAAGGGTCAATTTAGATCCCATAAAAGGAACCTAGAGAGTCCCTGAAATCCACTTTGAGAACCACTGGACTATATACTGCAATGTCTCTCAATGGCAGGCCTGGAGACCACCAAGCAGTTTTGATTGATTGAAGACTTTATTAGAAGTTTGCATAGGAAAAGGTACAGTTTCATGACGGTACAGTTCACTGGTACAAGGTCTACTAAAAGCAGATCCATGAAAAGACTAAGCTTATTTCCACTGGAAACCATTGAAGTATAACATTGAATGACAGACAAATAGAACACAGTACTATGCAGTAGATATGTAAAAAAAAAAAAAAAAAGAAAACAGTAAGTCTAAACAAACAGTATATACAAAGAAGGGGCAGGGGAGGGTAGGTTAGTTTTTTTACCAGTTGCGAACGGCTGCATCCTGTAAGTGGTTTTTCAGGGCAATTTTAAAGGATGCTAGTGATCCACACTCCTTTATGACCTTCGGTAAGGCTTTCCACATTTTGGTGGTATAGCAGAAAAAAGAGTTTGACCCTTTGTTGGTTTTGACTCTGGGTTGACAAACATTCCTTTCCAAGAAACGTCCGCCACAAAACTGTGAAAAGTGATGACTCATCACTAAATCATAGTTTTATTGCCAAATTATGGGGTTAGTTTTTAGCTCAAGGAATGTTTTTCCTGCAAAACAAATATATGTTTGCATTGGATTCAGAATCCCGAAAAACACCTAGTTTGACCCCTCACATGCTACTTAAAGCATTTTTTTTTTGTATTATTTTACTCTATAGTATGTTCTAACTGTGTGCCAAATTCCATGCTTCTTTCATAAAGTGCACGATTCCATCAAAATACTGCCCGAAACGCCTGGACTACTTGGAAAAGCAAACTTGAGGCCTCCGTTAAAGTTATACCATGTAACTTTTTTTATAAAACAAATCTTAAAATTGTCCTAACTGTTAAATCGCTAAAGTTTTAGAACACCCACTCCGTTATTTTCAGCTTCTAAAGCCTTCTCTTTATATGTTTTCTGTGATCCTCGCCGGGGTCCGGTTTTCGCGAAAAAATTACGTCATCATACACTACCGGCCAATCACAGCGAGGGTTATACACTGCCGGCCAATCACAGCGCATCTTGCTGACTTCTCAGGAAGTAGCTTGCCTCAACAAAACAACAGCATATACTGGTGAAGGGGTCCGTTTCTCTGGAATGCCTGAACGCACAGGAACCAGGGACCCCTCTAAAGATAGATCTCGGCGAGGTGGAGGCAGGCGCGGGGGTGTGAGGCCCGGTCGAAAGACGTGGACGCGACCGCGGTTTGCTATAGAGCTACTGACCACTAGTTGAGCAACTTACACAGTATAGCTTTAATATCTCAAACCAATCTTTCCTGTTTGACTGTCACCTGATAATTTCACCCGGAGCGACAACTTAATTCTAAACATTATACAAAAAATAAATATGCTTTAAGTAGCATGTGAGGGGTCAAACTAGGTGTTTCTGAATCCAATGCAAACATTTGTTTTTAGCTCAAGGAATGTTTTTCCTGCAAAACAAATGTTTGCATTGGATTCAGAATCCCAAAAAACACCTAGTTTGACCCCTCACATGCTACTTAACTAGTTGTTTGAATTGCTTATTTTGCAATTCAAACTGTGCAGTACTTAGTTACGGTACTTTACACCACTGGTGATCCTACCTTGACTGGGTTGTAGCCCATTTCGATGGCCTTGTCAATGCCCTCCATGACCTTGTGGAACCCTGAAAAAATAAAAGAAAATACCGGCTTAAATCGATCCATGTACCACAATAGACCCTGGGAATAATAATTCATAGCATTACACTTTTCTTTGGGTTTATGACATCAGTATTTTTTTCATTTTTTTTAGATGTGTTTATTGACAAATATCAATCAATATACAAATACCATCAAACAATGTATCACTATTTTTTCTTTTTTTGGTGAACAAGACAATAAAATAAGTAAAAGACAAGACAAAACAGAAAACAAAATAGACCCACTCCTCCCAAACCCACCCCCACCCCTTTCCCCGAATGGCCCACCACTACACTCTTACTGCTCTATATCAACACATTATACTTATCCACAGAACCCGTTGACAGAACTCTCAGATCATCAGAAAACACTGTGAAGTCAACCTATAGGGGATATAGAGGGCAGACAGTCCAAATAATCACCCCAAATCTTTTGAAACAATTCAGGTTTTCTTCTGACATTGTACAGGATCTTTTCTGGTGTGCAATAGGAAGAAAGCTCATTTATCCAGTGTCTCTGTGAGGGTGCGTTCTCCGACTTCCAATTAACTAGAATGATTTTCTTTGCAGCTGTGCTTGCAAGCGAGACAAAATGACATCAGTATTTAACCAGCAAAAAAAAAACATTGAGGCCTAAAAGTCTCTTATGCAATCTTATTGCAGTATTTCTAGGCATGAAGAAGGGCTGTGTGAGAAGGGGAAGGCTGGTGAACGTGCAGCAAGCCATAAAACTCACCACAGATAAGAGGGCTGGGGTAAAACTGTCACTGGAATGTACCATGACCTGAAGGTGTCTCAGGTTAACCATTTTAACCCTGGGTCCCTATTTTCAGGCATGTTACTGTAGGTTAAATGTTTTGAAGAAAAGAAAAAAAGGGGGGGAAAAGAACTTTGTTTTTAATGCCGTCTCTGTTCCTAACACTAATGTTGTTTAGTTTTGTCTTGCCTTGGTTCATTTAATCTTGTATATGATAGCTAGCATTAGGGATATTTCGCGCTAATCAGTCTATTAGGGCGGCTTGCACCAACACGGTTTAAGCCTTAAACTGGTTTAAATCAAGGTTTGTCTTTTAATCAGCTTGCACCAAACCTTAAACCTAGTTTTCATTAATCAGGTTTAGTTTTAAACCATCCTATTAATCTTGGTTTGAATTTTCACTGTAAACCTGGATTACTGTTAATCCTGTTGCACCACTACTTTAAACTTTGATTTAAACATCAGTAAGGGATTAATTTTAAACCTGCTGTAGAGGTGGTTTAAATGCAAACATTCCATTGACATGAAGCCCTGCAGGCTTGCAACTGTAAGCTGCGGACAGCGTTTCACAGCTGAAAACAAACATCTCATCATATTGTTGTCTTCAATACATCCTCTGCTATTTTAAATTAGCGAACATTTGAATATTTACAGGGACATAATACATACATTTGTCATGGAAGCTTGTGGACTTCCCAAGCAACATGGAGACGTTTTAATTTTCGAAATCGCTTCATAATTGACTCAAATGTGAATGTGATCAAAACAGTGGTCTTTTCTTGCTTCCTATATAGCCGCGCCGCACCGCACTGTGTAGCGTCCGAGCGTCACAGTCGTATGACGGAGCGTTATATATATATATTTTTTTGGCTGCAGGCACTCTTCTTAACATAGGCCTGCCCACATTCTCCTAGAAGTGAATAAAAGAGTAACGCTAATGATATAGGCTCAAGAGAATAGCATATTCCAGTTTGTTTACATCGAAATCCAAGATGGAGGACATTTAATCCATGAATTAATCACAGTTTATGGTTTTAATCACAGGTTAAGGGTTTAATCACAGATTTGTTAAGCAATGCTTACATTTAAGTGGTGCAATGCGCCTCGATTTAAAATAAAACCTAGATCAACAAACCCTTGATTAACCCTAAACTAAGATTTATTTAATCCCTCTTGGTGCAAGCCGACCCTAAAAGTGCAAAATATTGCACAGATGTAGCTCAGGGCATGCTCTAATGATTTAGCTCGGGCGCCCGAATCGGCGACCTCCATTGACTTTTAGGAGGAAAATACCCTGTAATATGGGTATTTAATTTAAGAGGGGTCTAACTAGGGGTTTGTCATGATGCTGAATCCATTGCAAGCATTTGTTTTGCACAAAAAACATTCCTTGGGCTAGAAATGGCCTCAGAAAACAATGCATGTATGGGTGAGCATTCATGTTAGTCGGAGGCCTTAGGGTTTTTTTTTCTCGTGCTAATGAGTCTAAAAGCGCCAAATTTTGCACAGATGTAGCCCAGGGCATGCTCTAATGATTTGGCTAGGGCGCCCGAGTCTGCGATCTTCGGGGTCACCAGAGCTCCAGAAAATACCCACAAAACTCTGAAAAGTGATGACTCATCACTTTTCATCACTAAACCATCGTTTTCTGGGGCCATTTGTAGCCCAAGGAATGTTTTTTGTGTAAAACAAATGCCTGCAATGGATTCAGCATCATGACAAACCCCTAGTTATACCCCTCACATCCTACTTAAATACCCAGAAAAAAGTGTTTTTCTGGGTATTTTCCTCCTGTATTGAAAGTCGATGGGAGCCCAGCCCAACCTGATCAGGCCGCTGTGGCGACCCCGAATATCGCAGACTTGGGCGCCCAAGCTAAATCATTAGAGCATGCCCTGGGCTACATCTGTGCAAGATTTGGCGCTTTTAGACTAATTAGCACGAAATTACCATGTCATCTCCCTAACGCCCCCCGACTAAGCCGCACAAATCCTATTTACTTTTAAACAGCTTTCTCTATTGAACACTTCTCTATACTTCTCTATTTCTTGTCACTTTGGACACGAGATGCACATTGACATAAACCTGTTATATAAACAAACAGCCATTCCCATGCAAACCCTCAGTTGCTGTAAAACCATCAATGTCTGACTGAAAAGGTATGGTTCATAGAAATAAGCTTTAGTTTAGATGAAAACACAAGAAGCGATTCTTGTGTTTTCATCTACAGTACAGCTCATTTCTCTCAGATGAATCGATATTCCATCACAACCGAGGCTACGGTTGCTGTATTTCTGCCTTGCATGACTTCTCACAGCAGCTGTCAAATGACATAATGAGAACCATAACAGCCTGAGTTAATGCTAAAATGCATTCCGTAAGACGACACATTTTTACAGGCCACATAAAAGGTAAATAGACTGTATTTATATAGAGCCTTTCTCCAAGCACATTCACAAACCGGTGATGGAGGTAATCATGTAACACACCAACTCATGACTCTGAGGAAGATGCAGTAGCATCAAAACGCCATTTTTGTTGTACTGGCGTCTCAATAAAAGGCTTTAATTGTCCGATATCATCCAGTGTCTCTCTCCTGCAAACCGCTGTCCTCGCTCCTGTGACGGACTAGCCGTATAGGCTGAGGCGTGCCGTAGATTCCAGTGTTGATTTCGTCGACTAAAACTATGAAATGATAAATAAACTATGAAATGATAAATAAAAACAAAATAAAAACTAAGCTGTGATGACTAAAACTAAGACTAAATGTATTGACAATTTCGTCAACAAAATAAAAACTAGACTAAAATGTTGGGGAGGGACTGGTGGAGAAGAGAGTCATTTTATGTTTGGTTGCTCTCAGGTGTTGCATGCTGAAAATAGCAGATCTACAAGCTCACA
Organism: Nannobrachium achirus; assembly: GCF_963921795.1. NCBI lineage: Eukaryota > Metazoa > Chordata > Actinopteri > Myctophiformes > Myctophidae > Nannobrachium > Nannobrachium achirus. Next base: position 40,500,384 of record NC_137827.1, on the reverse strand, counting down.
ACGCGTCGCAGCACGACGCGTTGTGAGCTTGTAGATCGGCTATTTTCAGCACGCAACCAAGTGTAAATCAAAATTGCTGTCAAAAACAACACTGGTAGATTCCCCAACCTGCTCATCAGAAGCAGTTCAGTGTCTTGCTCAAGAACACATGGCCACTCAGCCAGGAGGAAACAGGGATCAAACTGGGAACCTTCCATTTTCAAGACGACCACTCGACCTCCTGAGCAACTGCTGCCTACATCACTCCACTAAAACGTCCTAGTGGTAGAGCACTGACTATGGTATTTTTCTTTATTTTTTTTCTGGGCACAGCTAGGTCTGTCACAATCATTTTGAAATATTCAGTTATATTTGCATCTGCAAAAATTAATCTGTTGGAAAATGTCCATTCATGCTCAAACATTTAAAAGAAATAGAGGACATTTCCACTATTTTTAAAACATTTGGATAGGCAAAAATGATTAAATATGGCATGTTGTGGCCGTAGTAAATCTCTTATTTATTTAATTTATTAGTACATATGAAGTACATTTGTCATAGCTGCCCTGTGCAATTTTTTGTTTCAAAAGCCTAAGGCCAAGACAAATGTACTTTGTATTTGTATTTTGTACCAATGTACAATGGCAAAAGCACAATTTAAATTGTTAATCGCAATTATGTTGCATGACAATTAATGGTCAAGTGAAATGTCATGATTGTGACAGCCCTAGGTACAGCTACAGTGTTAATGTCACTCTCTAGTTCTCCCCTTCGGTCTCTCTCTTTTCCATTCTCTCGAGACAGAATAGGAAGAGGGACAGACCGAGTGGGCGTTCCCCTTTCTTTGACGATGGCTTGCCAGATTGCTCTCTTTCTAATGTCAATCAGTCCATCTGTCTTCCAGAGACATTACCACCCAGAGCTCGGTCACTCTGTCAACTCCTGTCCACCCCTCTGGCCCCCCCGCTGTGTGGGAAAGAACTCATGCTCTTTAAGTCAGTGTTTCTCAACCTTTTCAGGCCGTGACCCCCAAAATAATCATATTTGAACTGGGGACCCCCACCCTGCACAAACACTTGGAATTGTAGGAGTTGACATTACATTTAGTTTGACTCGATCTATACCATTGTGAAAATAGCAGATCTACATGCTGAGCATGTAGATCTGCTATTTTCACAATTTCTGCCTCTAATATTTGACAATTTGACTAATGTTTGACAGAGGTACTAAAAAGGTCTTTAAAGTCCTTAAATTGTCACTTTAGATACCCTGTATACACTTATACTGTATGTTGGTCTGTTTACAGTTGAGTGAGAAAACAATGTTAACATTTAGCTAAACGGGGGCGCCCGCTGGCCTGGTGGTCAAGGCACGTACCATATACTAACTAGGCTATGATGCCTGCTGGCGTCGCCAGTTCGATTCCAGATCCGGACGACCTTTGCCACATGTCATTCCCCATCTCTCTCCCCATTTCCTGTCAGTCTACTATCCTGTCAAATAAAGGCATAAAAGCCCAAAAAACAAATCTTTAAAAAAAAAAACATTTCGCTAAACATCTGGGGAGTGGGGACCCCCCAAAATAATTTGGCGACCCCCCTGGGGGTCCCGACCCACAGGTTGAGAACCACTGCTTTAAGTAAATGAGTGGGTTGCATCCAGTTGGCAACTACCGTGTGAGTATTGATTTTAGGCAATAAAAGAAAAGATCTGCTAGTGCCAGGGTTATAAGTGGATGACGAATACTATTGGCAGAGATATGTGAGACCTTGCACTTTGAAGACATCTTGTTGTAGATGATTGAGCGTTAGAACAATCTGACTGTGTGCTAATGAACTCTTGTTGTCTTGGAATGTGATACATAATACACAATGTCCAGATATCAGAATTGTTAATGAAAATGTAAATGCTTCAACAATTGATTATTTTCGTAGCGATTGTGGTTACTTTTCCGATTTATTTGTGAAGTGTTTTTCATACATCGTAATTTTATCACGAATCGAAGCGAAACAATTCAACTTTTTGAAATCAACTAAATTGATTAGAGTTGAACCAACATATCTACATATTGGCAATATTCAAACTCACAACAACACATCACATCATGCCGCGTTGTGAGCTTGTAGATATTTTGGAAAGGTTTGTGGAGGAAAGAAATGTATCCCCATTTTTGGGGGATTATTTAATCAACCCATTTAGGTCTAGAATTATTGACTGCTTTAACCAGTGAAAAATAGCAGATATACAAGCTCACAGCGCGGCACCGTGTGCCGCGCTGCGAGCTTGTAGATCTGCTATTTTTGAAAAAGTCGTGAAAATGTGTGCAAATCTTTGAATATATGTATTTTCAAAGCGAACGGTTGGAACTCAAATTTTGCTTCTGGGTGGTCCCTGGAACTAAATATTCTGAGATGCGGGCCCGTGGCCAAATAAATATCATTTTGGGGGTCCTTCACATGAAAAGGTTTGAGAACCACTGACATAGTATTCTCTCAAGAACAGACTGATAGAGCTCCAGTTAAGTGAAAAGGACCTTTTCTTTGACGATGGCTATAGCCATATTGTTGACATAGAAACATAGGTTTTTCAAAAAATCTTAGAAGGATTCAAAAGACACTTATAGAATCGGGTCAAAATTCTAATTTTCAAGATTTTTCAAAAATAGCAGATCTACAAGCTCGCAGCGCGGCTTGTATATCTGCTATTTTTCAATAGTTAAAGCATAAAATAATGATACACAAAATGTGTACCAGTTCTAAATGGGTCAAACTGATTATTATTTAACCACTGCCTGCCACACTGCCGTACCTTTCCTTCTGACGATGAACTCAAACTTGGCAGGCACCAGGGAGTCCAGGCTGATGTTGAGGAGGTCGAGGCCCGCCTCCTTCAGCTTGGGCAGCATGCGGGCCAGGTTCATGCCGTTGGTTGTGACCGCAATGGTCTTGAGGCCCTCCAACTTCCTCAGCTCCGCTATCGAGAAAGAGAGCACAGCAGTTAAGTTAAGGTACAGACACAGAGTAAATTCAATTCAATTTAGACCCGAGGCTAAATCCTAAATAAATAGCTGATCTACAAGCGTACAAAGTGGCGCGTTGTAAGCTTGTAGATCAGCTCTCTATGCCATTTTTTGAAAATGCTTGAAAATGTATGAGCATTTTTCAACATGGATATGATTATGATGATAATGTGAAATGATTAATGATTAGGCGAATAATGTAATAATCGTGACAGGCCCAACTATGCTTGGGCAAAACGGAAGCAAACACACACAATCACAGAGTTGTTATGACAGAATACACCGATACTGTCGACAATGTCGACAGTATTATCAGTACAATAACTGCACCCAACAATGTTACTGAGATATAGAATACACAGAGCGAGACAGAATGAATGATGTGCTACCAACCAACTGCCTGGAAGAACAAAGAAGATATGACTGCAGTGGAGTCTGGCATATCTGCTCCATCTTTTTAATAACTGTATCACTTGTCACGGTGAACTCCATGTGACTCCACTTCTACACACAAACACGCACAGTCGCACACGCACACGCACACACACACACACACTCACACACACACACACACACACAGACAATACACAATATACATAAAGACCATGTGTGGTTCTGCCTCACACCACAAATAATCCACTTCCCTCTCCCACTAGGGAGTAAATCACGATTATTTCAAACTTCTGCCTCAATTATGGTTAATGAACAATTAGTAAAAAACTAAAATAATAATAATTGTGAAAATAGCATCTATTTTCATCTATTTTTCAGATTTTATTTTTCAGATTTAGTTTTAGAAAATCTACCGGTATGAAAATGTGTATACATGGGAAATAAATATAACATTATAAATACTGTAAATAAAAAATAAAACAGCCTTTCCATTAATTGATTAACCTACAGGTGCAAGATCAAGTCAGTTACTGGTTCTAAATATGGGTTTTGATATGTTTTCTGTTAGCTGCCCAGCACTAGTATGTCCGACCCACACAGTTGAGAGTGCGAGGGTCATGGGAGGTCCCTGCAGGGATCGGTCAGGTGACCGTGTCAATACACTGCTGATCCTCACATGACCAGCGGTGGCTTCTATCTGCGGGAACATTAGCATTGGATAGTAATTAGACCTATTCGATACGAGAGCGAATTTCCAATTTCAGCAAGTGGTCAGCCTTGAGGGGGAGGGGAGGGTCAGTTAGGTGTTGGGTGTCTTGCTCAGGGACGCCTATATGAGTTGACGGGGATGGAATCTGGGACGGTCTGTTCCCAGGGGGCCTCTCTACCGGCTCAGCTACTGTATGTACAGTACCCCTAACATGCTCGACTGTTACGTCTGTACACACTATCCACACATCTTCCTATTTGCATTACTCATGCATTCGCGGGTGTGATCTTATTGTGACCGAGCCTGAGAATGTCAGGCCGACAGATCAAGCGATGAATTATGATGGCAGGATAACATGTCACAGGACCAAGCATGCAGCCGCTGCGCCGCGAATCCATTCCACCATCGCACATACCGCCTTTAAACTAAAAGTATGCATGGTGGGAACTCCGCTTTACTCTAATCTCTAATCCACAGAGCGAAGCAGGTTTCATGAATCATTGATGGCCTTTTGTTCCTGAAAGATCATTTGTCGGGAAAATGCCTGTCACAACATTTGCAGTGCAAGCTGGCCGAGTGTCACAACACAACATAGACGCTGACAACGTGAGTGCCCACGGGCTAAGACAAGCACCCAGTTATAATGGCCACTTTGGCCAGCACTCACACATGCACAGTCTAACCCGTCCTCTCATTGGTGGGGCACACTCCTGTAGTAGGCATCCAATCCAGTGGCAAGGTGCGCTCCCATAGACATGCAAATATATACGGCTTTGTCTACACCTGGCACTGCAGGTAGAGAATAAAAGACCACAGCAGAGTAGCTTGCTCTCACTCACTATTGTACAGCAAGATGAAGCGACTCTCTCTTCTTGGCTGGACCAGATTCAAGAGATTCACCCAGAAGACCCTACATTTTGCCACGCCTGCCAGCCAGACCCCAGGACCTGTCGGGGCGGCAAAGGACGGCAGCGATGCCGGCGAGACCAGCCTGGCACCGCCAGCCCTAAAACCAAGACCTGCCGCCAGGCTGCCGGCAAAGACACTAAATTTCATCGCTCCCAGGCTCTGTTAAACTGCCACAAGCATGTGGCATGGAAGATGGACCAACTGGATGTCATAGCCAATACCTTCATCACCCACTGAAGAGGAGTAACACCTTCCTCTTAAATAAATGGTAAGTGAAAAACAAAATATATTTTTTACTGCATGATGCACTTGTATGTTTTTTCACTATAATAGGCTAATTGTAATTTACTGCAGCAATAGCGTTGTCATGGTTGTAATATGTATTTACTTTTTCCCCCCATTTTCTTTCATTTTTAGCAATCCATGATGCACAAATAGCAGCACACACCGAGCGAGAGAGTGACCGAGACAGAGAGGGAGCGAGGGAGGGAGAGAGAGAGATGTTTCCTCCACAATTAAAACAGACAAAAAGCTCTCTCTATATATATATATATAAAAAAGCATTCTGCTAGTACTTGTAGCATGTTAATGAAGGTGCAATGCCATTCATTGAGATGTTGTGACATTTTTAAAAATGCTGAAAAGTCATGATTGAATCATGCGTCATAAAAAGCCCTACAGTGCATTCATTGCATAATATCGTACCACTGTACTATTGGCAAACTGTAAATAAAGTACTCTATGATTTAAAATAAATACGCCTATGCGCCTATGCAACACAACATAAATGCGCAAAAGCAGCTTTCACTGCCACTGGTAAATGGTGCATTTATATAGCGCTTTTTATCCAAAGCGCTTTACAGAGATTTTGCATTACATTCACCCATTCACGCACACATTCATACACCGGTGGCAGAGGAAACCATGCAAGGCACCAACCTGCTCACCGGGAGCAATGTGGGGTTCAGAGTCTTGCCCAAGGACCCTTCGACATTAACTCAGGGGGAGCCCAGATTCGAACTGGGAACCCTTCGTGCTCTAATAACGGTTTCTCTACCCCTGAGCTATGTAAAACAGATAAAAGAACCTGCAAGACCTGTTAAGTCACTCCTTGTTATCACAAAACCCAGAGATTATGTTAGTTTAAGTGAAAGACAGGTTACTGTACACACAGGCCGACCAACCTGTCGGATGTCATCATCCAAGGAGTGTACAAGTCACAAAAGCATGAATCTGACATTGTTGACTTTGCTAATGTAACGTGCACTGGAGATGTGGAATATCAAGAATAAAAATATTTCCTAGTCCTTCACCCTTTACAATCAGTGGTTCCCAAAAGATAAAAAGATACATTTGGTGTTTCCATGCAACCCAAACTAAAAAGAAAAAATACATTATGCCCCATTTCAAGAATTGTTATAATAGACAAGTCTACAAGTTCACATCTATTCTACAGTATAAGCTTAGTGGTGCGTTGAGGACTTGTAGATTGGCCATTTTCACTATTATTTAAATCCTATATTAATAAAATTGATTTAAGGGAGACCGCCCGGCAGTTGGGAACGGTGGCGGGCGGACCTCTGACGTCACGCTCATGTCACCATGACTCAGCCATAACCAACCAGTTACCAATGCAGCATGCAGCCAAGCCTAAATATGGAGTGTGTTGTCTAACCTCAATGTGCCGTCATGGCATCAAGTGCAAACAAATCAGAGGAAGCTTCAGCACAATATGGGCACAAAAGTGTAATTTTCTGAAATCCAACTACTGGAATTACGGTAGTTTACAGAATGTCTGTCCGCCGTCCGCTGTCTGACCGTCTGTCTGCATGCTGACATCACTGATACTAGACAGTGTCGCCACCATGGTAACAATGCCCAACTGACATCAACAAAGCCCAACTGACATCACTGACTGACATCACTCCAGTGCCCAAATTTGGAGATGCCACACAGACTGGCCTGGACATGGAACACCATATATGGGCATAAAAGAGTGCAAGACAGACAGACCATAAAAGAGTGCAAGACAGACAGACAGACAGACGGATACAACGGGTATTGCACAACTGGACATATTTGGGTCACTCTGTCCTTCATCAGGCATGCCTTCATCATGCCTCAAGCATGCCCGATGAAGGTCAGAGTGACCAAAATGTTGTAATACATTTTTCTGAGGGAACACAGTGTGGGACTCTTTTTTAGTCTTCCAAGTTCATTACTCCGACGCATCTGTCCACTTATGTATGTGTGCCAAACAAAACTGGATATTTCCTCGTCGTGACCCACAAAAAGCTTTCTTGACCGTAAATCAACACCAATTTTTCCTCGTCTCCGAAACGGCACCTTACCAATGATATCCAGCACGTCGGGCCTGATGAGGGGCTCTCCCCCTGTGAGGCGGATCTTCTCCACTCCCTCCTTGACGAAAAGGCGAGCCAGAGTCAGCACCTCCGTGGCGGTGAGGAGCTGGCTGCGTGGGGTGAGCTTCACGCCCTCCTCTGGCATGCAGTACTGACCTGAGGAAGAGGAACAGCACAGTAGTTCTCATGTCAAGGACCCCCACATTGAAATGTATTTGCCTGCGGACCCCCATCTGAAAAGAGTTTGTGCCGAGGACCTTGTTAAAGATTTATGTTAAAAATAAATCAGTTTCCAAACATTGGAAGATGTACAATCCCGCAGCTTGTAGATCTGCTGTTTTTGAATAGCCAACAAATAAATCGATAAAGTGGTTAAAATTAGTGTGATGCTATATAACTTACTGAGGAACCAATGCTCTAGCATTGGGTACGTCATAACAGGTAGACATTTGCCAGAAATGGATAGACATCCAGCAAAAACATAACTGATTTAAAAGCATGACTGTGAGCTTGTACATCAACAATCTTTTGCTATTTGATAGCAGGGATGTCAAACTCAAATACACGGGGGGCCAAAATTAAAAAAATGGTACAAGTCAAGGGCCGGACTGGTTCAATGTTTATTTAAAACGTATTGAAATGATTGCACGTATTAAACCTGGACCTAACACAGCCTATATTATTCTGCTAACATTAATCATTAAATTAACATAAAATCATAAAATCAGTTGTAATAGTTTCTTATGGCTCTGTCAGTAATTTCAAATGAAAACGTTTTTCAACAGGCAAACAGCAAAAAATCTAATATGTCCCTATGGAAAATGCATTATTAAAGCTCAGTTTGTTGCTCTATGATCACTGATTTCATAAAATAAAATGAGAAAGTAAATCAAATCCACACAGAAGACACACAGGTTTGCCCTTTACATCCGTGAATACAGTATGTGGGCTACTCTGCCTCCGGAACCTGGCTTGAAAACCTGTGTTTTTGGGGAGAGGGGTAGCTGAAAGTTGACAAACAGGCGCTACGCTTCCTTGTGCTCACGGGCCCTCGATAAGCGCCAATGCACTCGCAGTGCATTGTGGGACTTCTTGTACGAGGTGTGTGCAATATACCTGAGGACCAGTTCTAACAGTAATTAAATATCATCCCGCGGGCCAAAGATAATCCATTCACGGGCCTGATCTGGCTTGACATATGTGATGTAGAGTTTAAGTGGTTAAAGAAAGAATAGCATTCAATCGTGGCCTTTCTTTCATTCTAGTACACTGCGTTTACATGCACAATATATATTCATTCAGAATTAACTCATTCCGAATAGAGATTCATACCCAAACGTTTACATGGAATCTGAACAAAAGTCTATTCTGATTCAAACGGTATATACCACCCCTCCAGACAGGAATGAAAATGCATTCTGAATGGATATTCTATTCCATTCTGAGGTGTTTACATGAGCATTTTCATTCTGAATGAGCAGTCATTCTGAATACAATTGGAATATACCTGCCCATTTAAACGCAGCAAATGTTTCCGTTCTTAGGATGATTACCCTATTGGCAGCAGAAGGGAAAGGCATAGTCTCACGAAGACAGACCATCAGAGATTTATTTTTATAATTTTTTTAGAATAGTTTCCACTATTCTAAAAAATAGCCCCATTCATTGAATTTAGATTTCAAGTGGGTGGAGATCTCCGCTAAAGCCTAACGTTAAAGTGGACATGACATCCAAAAATATTTTTTTTATTTTTGTTTATGTTTTTTTTATGTTTCCTGACCTCAATTACACAAAAAAAAACACCAACTTTTAACTTGCAGTCGTTCCTCTGTTATCTGTGGATTTCTGTCGGTTTCTGCATAATGGGCAGCTTGCACCAAGAGAGATTAAATAAATCTTAGTTTAGGGTTAATCAAGGGTTTGTTGATCTAGGTTTTATTTTAAATCGAGGTGCGTTGCACCAATTAAATTTAAGCATTGCTTAACAAATCTGTGATTAAACCCTTAACCTGTGATTAAAACCATAAACTGTGATTAATTCATGGATTAAATGTCCTCCATCTTGGATTTCGATGTAAACAAACTGGAATATGCTATTCTCTTGAGCCTAATATCATTAGCGTTACTATTTTATTCACTTCTAGGAGAATGTGGGCAGGCCTATGTTAAGAAGAGCGCCTGCAGCCAAAAGAAAACAAAACAAAAAATATATATAACGCTCCGTCATACGACGGTCGGTGACGCTCGGACGCTACACAGTGCGGTGCGGCGCGGCGATGCACGGCTATCTAGGAAGCAAGAAAAGACACCACAGTTTTGATCACATTCACATTTGAGTCAATTATGAAGCGATTTCGAAAATTAAAACGTCTCCATGTTGCTTGGGAAGTCCACAAGCTTCCATGACAAATGTCTGTATTATGTCCCTGTAAATATTTAAATGTTCGCTAATTTAAAATAGCCGATGTACAGTACTACAAGGATGTATTGAAGACAACAATATGATGAGATGTTTGCTTTCAGCTGTGAAACGCTGTCTGCAGCTTACAGTTGCAAGCCCTCAATGGCATGTTTGCATTTAAACCACCTCTACAGCAGGTTTAAAATTAATCCCTTACTGATTTAAAGCAAAGTTTAAAGTAGTGGTGCAACAGGATTAACAGTAATCCAGGTTTATAGTGAAAATTCAAACCAAGATTAAAAGGATGGTTTAAAACTAAACCTGATTAATGAAAACTAGGTTCAAGGTTTGGTGCAAGCTGATTAAAAGATAAACCTTGATTTAAACCAGTTTAAGGCTTAAACCGTGTTGGTGCAAGCCCCCCAATGAGTCTCAAACGCGCAGTACATTGGCTGCTGGACTCATGCGTCAACAGTCTATTCATCGTTCCCAGGGTAAGAAAAAACACCCGTGCCTCGGCTCGTATTGAACACAATTCCCCACTGATTGCAGACGCGTATGCCATAGGCCAGGGGGCTTAGCTCAGCCTCTTTAGCTGCCATGGTTCTGTGTGTGTGTGTCTGTGTAGTCACTGTGTCTTGTGCGAAAGCAACGAAAATGCGAGCACGCATCTCTCAGTGTGTTGGAGGGGCTCTGTATGTGCGTGCGCGTGCGTGTGCGTGGCCACTTTGGGTAACATAGTTTGAGAACCGCTGGCCTATAAGGGCTGAAGTGATTGATTTGTATTCAAAATCTACAAAGTTACTAGTAACTAAAGCCTCCAAATGATTGTAGTGCAGAGATAAAGTGCATTTGCCTCTGAGATGTAGTGGAGTAGAAGTATAAGAATTGAAAATTGGAAATACTCAAGTAAAGTACAAAAACTCAAAATTGTACTCAAGTACATGTACTTACTGCACTATACTAATATTTGTTAGAATGAGTGGGAGAGAGAGGCTCCCCTGGTGGTGAGTATAGAGTATTTCAGGTGACAGCACTTTTTTCATGACACCTAAACAGGGCTCATAAGAGAGAGAGACCACGGCTCCATGGAGTGGATTTTCAAGTTTAAACATTTTAAAACATGTTTTTAGGACCAGGGCAAAGACTTTTATGATTAGTAAAAACAGAAGGTCATTTGACCTTTAACTTACAGCGCAGGTTGCATTTCTCTGTCAGGGAGATGCGGAGGTAGCTGTGCCTCCGGCCAAAGTTATCAGTCAGGAACGCTGAAAAGGGCGTTTTGTCCTCATCTAAGATCCGTCTCCGACTCCCAGGGGAAGCCAGTTCCTGGGTAAAAACATAAATATAAAAAAGGAAAAGGTAAAAGGTCTGACCTGTTCAAATGGTTTGATGTACACAAATGGTAAAGAAGCTTTGCCAAATCGACAGGCTAAAAAATTATTGTTTTCATTTTCAATCCGTTGCAAGAACTCAAAAGGCAGCATTGTTCTTTACTGTTCTGTTCATTTTACAGGCAAGCTTGTCGATCCACTTAATGCAATTGCAGTAAGTGACAATTTGTGCCTCAGTGTGAGCAACCTGAACTCACTCTTTAAAAGTAGTGATTGTGAGGCTGAATGAGGCAGAAAACAAATAAGGTAGAGAATTTGAATGAGCTTTTGCTACGTGACTGATGCTTGTGAAGACCTGAGTTAAACACAACTAACCAACGAGACAATTCGCTATGGCCACATAGTTAATGGACAGCAACGATCTTTGCCCTGGTAACTGTATTTTCAGAAGCACGTGCTTCACGTGTTTCTAAAAATAACTTGGGGACTGATCATAATAAAAGGTTGCTTTAACACAAATTCAGCAGCAGGTTAAAGTCAGTTAAGACTGTGCCTTTGTGCGTTTTTAAACTTGAAACTTTTTCTTAGCTGTGTATAGTTGGGGAGGGGGACTCTCAGAATTGTATTAATTTCACTGTTTCTATTTTCTTTTGCAGAATCTTACCATACGTTACTATGGATATGAGAGTATCCTGGGACATACAAACAGGACATTCCTCTGTACATTAAGTGCACAGCCCATGGGGCTTGTAGTACGATTGATGAGTCCTGTCAAATAGTTGGCCTGTCTCAGGACCTTGGCTTTCCGAATTGTTTAGGCACTCGAACAACACACATCCGTGAGGCCGGTGTGTGCGGGGTTCAGACAGAACACACGCACACACACACACACGCACGCACACACACACACACACGCACACACACACGCACACACACACACACACACACACACACGCACGCACACACGCACATACTGGTATAGCTCTCTCAATCCCTATATGGTCATGTTTAGGTTAACACATGCCTCTTGCACGAACTTAGAAGATGCATGCATGTGCATAAACACTGGGTATAAAGGCTAGTCCAAATCTCCGCACTGGGTCTGTCTCAGTCAGCTCTCATGTGGAGCTGGGGTCTGTTGGGGTCTGTTCCAGTCAGCTCTCTGTGGAAGATACATCTGTCTAACCTGAACTCCCCGTCCCTTCAATAAAACCACCGATTGATGAACAAAGGACTGGACTTTTATATCTGTTTCCGTGGGCACAGAGAGCCCCAAAACCCCCCGCCAATACACAACAGGTGGCGCCCAACGTGGATGTGCATCGCCGACGTGCCTGGGGGACGACTGTCTCCGAGGACGCTGAGCCGCACAAAAAGAACCCGATGTGTATTTTTGTGAGGGGGGAGAAGACGGAGCTCACGATGAAAGAAGATTTTTTGAAAAGCAGATCTGGTCCAGATCCAGAGTCGACGGGGAGACCACCACAGAGGCAAGCTGAAATATCAACATGAACTGATTTCAACAGATCCACAAGATTGAAACCGCACAGACTCTGAATGATCTCTGTGATGACACTAGAACTCAGCCTCACAGCACCATCTCTGTGATGACATGGAAGAAGAAACAAAGAAAAAGGGAAGAAAGGAGGAAGGAAAAAAAAGGAAAAAGGGGGGTACAGGCTAACTTCAGAGAATAATGGACAGAGGGGTGCAGCAACTTAAACATCCTGCAGCAGGGATGGACTGGGACTAAGATTCAGCCCTGTCATCTTGGCCAGACCAGCCCCCACAACCAGCGCGCGCAAAGATACTCTACCAGCTCACTGGGCAAATGCCCTGTATGCCAGATGGCCAGCCCGCCCCTGTCCTGCAGCGAGGGTGCCAGCGAGGAGAACTGCATGAAATACTATGGGGGTGAAAACTGACATTTAGTAAAATGACTCTACAGCAGCATTATCGAAGGAGCTCAACAATTCAAGACCAGATGGAAGCGTTAACATGTTTCACTCTAATATCAGTATTTGTATGTCTTTTCATTATCTTATGTGTTTTGTTGATTTCTAGCTGAACAAATTAACATGAGGACTATTAGAGAAAGTTGACAGTAGGAAAATGTATCATTGTCAACAAGGTATTTGCCACGTATGTGAAGACTATTTGTTTTTTATGGCATAAACTCTGTCATTTCAACATATTAAGAGTAGTCAGACAGCCCTGGAACGTGACTGTCGAGGAATGACTGAGTCAGGCAGAGGTTTGTGAACTAGCTCTTCACTTTGGAAAACAGAGTTTTAAAGTACAAACAGATATTTTATCTCACATATCCTAAATTCTGAAAATTTGAGACACAAGAGCAGATGTATTTTGGACACTATTATTAGGCTTACGGCAGGTACAGTGATTTGCCTTCTGCAGTCAGTCGAATTAACGCATCAGATGTAAGTCGTCACGTCCCGCTTCCTGATATTTATGTCTGAATTATCTTAAGTGTTGTATTTGAATGTGTGGTGATTATTTAAGCCAAAGCTGTATCAACAAAAGCATTGTTAAATGTCTGTACATTTTAGGTCATACAGTATATTTGTGATGATTGTGATTTAGATTCAAGGCAATTGGCAGCCAATATGTTTCAGTGTTGTGAAGGAGGTTTTTTCACTCTCCGGTCTCTTGGTTTTAATGTGGATTTTGAGTTTTGAAGTTTTTATGAACATGGTGACTAGAAAGGGCAGAAGGTCCCTAGAGTACATGGTTCATTTTGATATTGTGTTTCTGATGTTTAACATTTTAGCTCAGAGTTTAAAGACAAACAGAGAGAGCCTGCACACTGATGGAAAATGAATGATGCATGGACGTGGGTCTCGCGTTATGAGACGCAAAGGAGTTGATTTTGATCTAGGTACTCGTCAATTGCTTAGATTTTAATCGGATTAGAGCACGGTCGCGAACCTCTAATCACCCCTAAAAAGCCGCTATAATGCCGCTACGTGGGTCTCGCGTTATGAGACGCAAAGAGTTTGGTTATAGTCTTTTTATTTGCGTTTGACTATGTGCCGGTTCGGAGTTCGGTTAATTGCTCCACCAATCTCAATTGAATGTAATGTAAATCACCTTACGACTGCTGTATAGTCTTTAATGACGCTCCATTTTGTTGCGTTTGGGATTACGATGCAAGCAAAGTACTAGGCCTAAGCAGGCCTACATTGATGGTCTGGTTATGTCCATAAATGTACAAGATGGTACATACGAGTCATTGTAACACCTTGCGCTAACGTACACACTCATATGATGGGTACACGCCTGTTTGTATGTCGATTATGTTGTTGGTATTGAGTATCATGTGAGCTCCTATCGTCGCTCAAGGGGGGAAATGCAGAATCTTACCATACGTTACTATGGATATGAGAGTATCCTGGGACATACAAACAGGACATTCCTCTGTACATTAAGTGCACAGCCCATGGGGCTTGTAGTACGATTGATGAGTCCTGTCAAATAGTTGGCCTGTCTCAGGACCTTGGCTTTCCGAATTGTTTAGGCACTCGAACAACACACATCCGTGAGGCCGGTGTGTGCGGGGTTCAGACAGAACACACGCACACACACACACACGCACGCACACACACACACACACGCACACACACACGCACACACACACACACACACACACACACGCACGCACACACGCACATACTGGTATAGCTCTCTCAATCCCTATATGGTCATGTTTAGGTTAACACATGCCTCTTGCACGAACTTAGAAGATGCATGCATGTGCATAAACACTGGGTATAAAGGCTAGTCCAAATCTCCGCACTGGGTCTGTCTCAGTCAGCTCTCATGTGGAGCTGGGGTCTGTTGGGGTCTGTTCCAGTCAGCTCTCTGTGGAAGATACATCTGTCTAACCTGAACTCCCCGTCCCTTCAATAAAACCACCGATTGATGAACAAAGGACTGGACTTTTATATCTGTTTCCGTGGGCACAGAGAGCCCCAAAACCCCCCGCCAATACACAACACTTTTTAATATGTTTTCTTGACTTTTATGACATGTAGCACTTTGAGATTTATCTCAAATACAAAGTGAGAGTCAATACATTATGATTCCCCCTTTCTTCTCCCTCTGTATAATACACAAACAATAACTAAAATGTAGGGTCTGCGTACTGACTGGACCCTCATTACATCATGAGTCTACTCTATGACATTTATGAATTTTATCACTGACAACTTACTGTTAACAAAACTTTGGATACACCCTTACTGCACACTGTTGTGAAATATTCTGTCCCGCAAGGTTCATTCACCCTGAAAGCGCTGAAAAGCAGTGATGAGCTGCACACTGTCTGTCCACCTGGCCAAACTAAACACATAACTCATATGCAAAGAAATATTGTGATTATCTAGGCTATGTAATAATTTGTGTCAGGCCTAAATGTAACGACATGGGCAAATGTTATGCACACTAGGTCAGACTGGGTGAAATCTAGCCCCATATAGAACCTCACCCGTCGCTGCGTCCTGTTGTGCTCCGAGATGAGGTCCTAGAAAGGTGGCCACCGGAATCTTGCGACAGCCTCCACATCACAGTTGGAAAACACACAAAACGAAATTTTGTCCAAAAAGTAACGGCAGTTCCGAGCTCCCAGACTGTAAAAACCTAACCTCGGTGCATAAAACTTGAACCGCGGCATGAAACAACCCCTTAAAATCGCTAGTTTTGTCAGCCGGTAATGTTTACAAGCCTGGAAGTTGCAGCCGGAATGGTAGCATTAGCGGCCCCTCTGGTCGAATGTCTGTTCGAATGCAGCGACGGTTGGGGCTACGTTCGACCAGAGGGGCCGCTAATGCTACCATTCCGGCTGCAACTTCCAGGCTTGTAAACATTACCGGCTGACAAAACTAGCGATTTTAAGGGGTTGTTTCATGCCGCGGTTCAAGTTTTATGCACCGAGGTTAGGTTTTTACAGTCTGGGAGCTCGGAACTGCCGTTACTTTTTGGACAAAATTTCGTTTTGTGTGTTTTCCAACTGTGATGTGGAGGCTGTCGCAAGATTCCGGTGGCCACCTTTCTAGGACCTCATCTCGGAGCACAACAGGACGCAGCGACGGGTGAGGTTCTATATGGGGCTAGGTGAAATCATGCTCGTTCTATCCGGGTCATTTTGTGGTGTAAATAACTGTTTAGATATAAAATGGACATAGCATAAATAGTGGGTACCAGTAGAAATGGATTTGAACAAGAGAACACAACTAAGACAAGATAGTTTCTCTAATAAACCAGCTTAGTAATATTTCAAAATACACTATATTTGACACATATACACACACAGACCCTGTTATGGTCAAGAATCATCAGTTTAAATGGTCCAGTTTGTGGTCAGCAATTACACCACTGGTTCTCACTGGGTCTTAGCCTAGAGAGATAGTCCCAGCCTCCCATGGGGGACCCCACTCCCCAGCTAAATGACATAGTTATAAACTATCAAATGGGGGTCCGTGGCCTAATGGTGCACAATCATCCCTAAAAGATATGACTAAAACTAATAATTACCTGTGTTGGCCTAGTTTTCAATGCTGCGGTGAAGTTGGGAAGTGGGCTGACCGGGTCTCCATGATGAAGTTCTTCATTGTTTTCCTGGTGCACTGGACCAGCACTGTTTATCTGGATGGTCCCACCGCTGCTATGCCTCTGAACCAGGCTCTGAATGCTCCCTGCAGTACCGCTGGCTCTGGGCGCACTCAGCAGCCTGCTGCCCGCATGTGTGGTCAACTCCCTGCCTCTGTGTCTGGATAATATGAGGCGACAGCACCGCATGCTGCCATGAGACGCCATACTAGACTATGACCGAGACCCTGCGGTGAAGTCCCAGCCAGGCCAGAGGAGTTGTTGATTGTTTATCAAAGCTAGAAGATCTCGTCTCTGCTGTCAGCTCAGGACGCTCTGCGATCCAAAAACATGCCATGCCACGTTGCCATGTTGTGTGAGAGAAATAAGCAGCCACGTCAAAACAAGCCCAGTGGTTCTCAAACCTTTTTATGTCGAGGACCGCCAAATTGACACTTATTGATTGATTGATTGAAGACTTCATTCGAAGTTTGCATATTATTATTAGCCCTCAGACCCCCATTTGAAAAGATATGCCAGGGACCCCATAAGAGAAACATTTACGTCTCTAGTCTAGCAGTGATTCCAACCATTTCTATCTCAGACGGTAGACCATTTATATTGTAATGTAAAATCAATGTTAATTTAATTCTGAGAGTGTACAAATGGAACCAAATGGACCCGCCGGGGTCCATTTGTAGGCTACACTCTCTGAGTTGCAGACCCCATAAACTGCATAAAGGTCCATTTGGTTCTTATGATTTAGCAATAGCTGGGGACTGTAGTGTAGGGTGACCAGATCCAAACTGGTTAGGGACAGTTTGTGTGGGACAATGTTGTGGGACGGGCAGGCGGGGTGGTTAATAGCAACTTAGGCTACTTAAATGCTTTGAGGTCATTTGATACTGCCTATCGTTTTGTTTGTAACCTGCTGTAGCCTATAGGGGATATTTCTCACGTTATTTTAACAGGCTTAAAGCATCCAATTATTACCAACCCTATAATTTATTCGTGAGAAAGCAATGCTGTACGTGTCTCTAGTTTGCTCACCTATGAACACCTGCGCATTGATTATTACTGGAGCCTGCCAGTCTCAATGTGGGACAGGGTCTCAATTTGTGGGACGGCTGAAAAGTCATGGAAATGTCACTGTGGGACGTCCCACGCAAAGGGGGACATCTGTTCAGTCACCCTACTGGGGAGTCGGGACCAAACAAAGTCGCTTACAATAAGCCGACATGGCAACACTGTCATTCGGGCAGGGGGCGTACACACCCCACCAGCCAATCGTGTCAGACCACAGCAGCCCTACTGCCCTCTGGGTAATGTAGTCATACATCCATGGTAGTCATGTGCTTGGTGCGGAAATGACAGCGTTGTAGTTTTATAGTTAGTATTATTACATTGTCTTGCATTCAGCTGTTTTCCCACCCCTCTCGGACTCTCATGTTGAGAATTATAGGCTATACAAATGATGCTGCAATGAGGTGCAACAATGAGGTGATCCTTGAAGGCTTTTACCCCTTTCCTTCCCTTTCCTTTTTTCTTACAACTTGGTTTATGTATTCCCCAGTTTTATCCACTTATCCCCCCCCCCCTTGTAGTAATATCTAAATGAGATAATCTAACTATTGCAGTGCCTCAACCTGAACCAACCTCTTCAGACTTCAGAAGGTAGGCTATGTGTATTAGGCCCCATGTGTACTTAGAGAGAGGGAGAGAGAGTTGGTGCTACCTTTGATTTATCCACTTGATGGCGACATAGGACTGTTGTATTGATAGTGCCAGATTTCATTTGAATTCAAACCTGTGATCCAAACTCAAACCCCTATTTCCTAGAACCTAGGCAGTGGTTCTCAAAGTGGGGCCCGGGAAGATCAAGCTATTATTGTTTTCCTAACCCCTAGGGGTCAATGAGGGGGTTCCAGGGGTCCCCACCTAAATGTGTACAGCCATAATAGAGGATCTACAAGCTCACAACTGAGATCTTGCTATTAAAAAACAAGAAAATAAATAAATAAAAACGTTAGAAACATTTGGAATGTATTTGAAACCTTTTAACAACACAAATCTGGTGTCATGTTGTGGTTCTCTGAAACAAGACAATTTCAGAAGGGGGGGGTCCTTGATTGAAAACCGCCATAAGGAAGATACTGATTTCTGCCAGCATGGCCTTCTCACCTTATTGGAAATGATGTGCTTCCACTTAGATAATCTGAAGATGCAGAGGAACCACAGGCCTTTGAGTGGTGGTAATTCCCTGCTTTTATTTACATCATAAATCTCCAGAGACAAAGATCTGTCACCTCCTCTAAGAGAAAACAAAACACCGGTGACCCTTCTGGTGTCCTGACGACAGCTCTCTCGCTACAGAGAGACGTGCCATATACAGTCATCCTCAGGACAAAGGGTTTGTAGTCCATTAGGGAAAGGAAAGGCCATTCATAAACATTTGAATTCCTCTCTATAATCTAAACCTCTAATCCCGCATAGGAGGATATAGCTGAGCTGCTTCTGCTTGTATTAAAGGTGCTGTTTTGGGGTTAAAAATGATTTTGTACTTTGTGGTTAAAGCTCTATTCTTCTGATAATAATCATGCTATATACAGTGTTCAAAAACATGGGCCTTTCCAGTTCTTTAATAAACCGAAAATACGTTTTCAGGTGGGAAGTGTCACTCACGGAGCTTGTAGATCTGCTGTTTTTTGAAAATCGTGAAAATGTTTGCACATCTTTGAATGTGTGTGTGTGTGTGTGTGTGTGTGTGTGTGTGTGTGTGTGTGTGTGTGTGTGTGTGTGTGTGTGTGCGTGTGCGCACGCGCGTGTACATTTACTCTCAAATCTTTGCTTCTGGAGGTCCCTGGCACAAAACATTTTTAGATGGTGGTTTTGCAGCCAAATATACTTCATTTTGGGGGGGTCCTTGACATGATGAAAGCGTTAGGTGTTGAAAATGATGAAATAGCCGTTTTATCCCATTTCCAGTTCCTTAATTACATCTCCTCGTCATCATTATCACTAAGTCAAGACCCTGTCTAATATCTTGCAGGGGAAACGATGAAGAACTCTTCCTCGTGCAGCAGGACGCCTGTCATCTCATCACTGATGGAAAGTAACTAAGTAAGTAACCACTTATTAACCCCATATGGTTGACCGGAGTCCTTTCGCTTTCGCTGAGAATAGCAGATCGACATGCTTGTCGATCTGCTATTTTCAGTGAAGGCTTTCCCTACAAGATAGGGCTGTCACGATTAGGACATTTTACATGACGATTAATTGTCACTCAAATAATTGCGATTAACGATTTAATTGTGTATTTGTCGTTCACAATTACATTTCTGTTTGGCTTTTAAGCTTTGAAGTTGCACAATGCACATGGTAGATATGAAACATAACCTAAATATACAAAGAAATTACTGACATATTTGACCAATTTATACTTAAAAAATAACATTGATAGTGGAAATAGCCGATCTACAAGACGCGTTGTCAGCTTGTAGATCTGCTATTTCCACTATTTTTGAAAAATATATGAACATTTTCCAACATGGAAACGATTATGACGATTATGAAAAATAGTTGCGATTAAGTAAAAATAATTGCGATTAGACGATTATGTAATAATTATGACAGCCCTACTACAAGAAGGATGCTGGGGAGTAAGTGGTTAAGTACCGAGTATGACGTATTCCCATCATCACCTATTGTGAGGTACCATACTTCTACTTTACTTAATACTTTCCATTATTAGTACTTTAGTTAAACTGCAACGCCACTACATCTCAGAGGCAAATATATTGTACTTTTTACTCCATTACACTTATTTGACAGCTTTAGTTGCTGGTTGTAACTTTGCAGATTTATTTGATTAATACTGTACAAAGCATGTATTAACCATTTAAGCCCTAATTTACACTTTGGCTGTTTGAAAATAGCCGATCCGCAAGCTTGTAGATCAGCTATTTTCGAAAGAGGTTGACATAATTATTTTTGATCAATTCTACTACTACGTATATTTTGATACCAATCATTTTGTCATTTTACTCAAATCTTGAATAGAGGCCTTTTCTTGTAACATAGTATTTAAGTAAAATAATTAAAATCTGAGTACTTTTCCCCCCACTGCCTGTCATCCTAATGTTAGCCCAGCCCCATGGTGACTATCAGGTCAGTGCCAAAGGGTTATATTTTGTGTCTGCGCATTAGTATTCATAAAGTCCTTTCCTTTTTTTTGTCAACTGCAATAGCTTGAGGCAGAGTAAGGCCCAAAAACTCATGGCAAAGGACCACCAATAACGAACTGCAGAAGATCAACATCACCTGGGGAGAAGCCAAGAAGAAAAGCCGAGATCGTGTCGCCTGGAGGCAAATCGTAGAAACCTTATGCTCCGTTCGGTGTGAAGAGGATTAAGGCAAGGTAAGGTAAGGCAATAGCTTGTATAATGGAATGCCTGCCTGCCTGCCTGCCTGCCTGCCTGCGTGCGTGCGTGCGTGCATGCGTGCGTGCGTGCATGCGTGTGTGCGTGCGTACGTGCGTGTGTGCGTGTGCTCCTTTTTTCCCTCTGCACCAAAACTCTCCAGCAAAAAGCAGACCTACAAGCTGGGTTCATGTGGTTAATAATAAGGCACGATCGTTTTGATTGATTGAAGACTTTATTAGAAGTTTGCATAGGAAAAGGTACAGTTTCATGACGGTACAGTTCACTGGTACAAGGTCTACTAAAAGGAGATCCATGAAAAGACTAAGCTTATTTCCACTGGAAACCATTGAAGTATCTCATATAACATTGAATGACAGACAAATAGAACACAGTACTATGCAGTAGATATGTAAAGAAAAACAAAAAAAGAAAACAGTAAGTCTAAACAAACAGTATATACAAAGAAGGGGCAGGGGAGGGTAGGGTTCATTTTTTTTTACCAGTTGCGAACGGCTGCTGCCTGTAAGTGGTTTTTCAGGGCAATTTTAAAGGATGCTAGTGATCCACACTCCTTTATGGCCTTCGGTAAGGCTTTCCACATTTTGGTGGTATAGCAGAAAAACGAGTTTGACCCTTTGTTGGTTTTTACTCTGGGTTGGAAGTGGTCTGTGGCGCTGCCTCTGGTGTTATAATAATGGACATCCTTAATGTTTATAAAGTATTTTGACAGGTACTTGGGTATCATAGTGGTGTAGTGTATCTTGTACACCAGGCCCATTGCAAGTTGCTGTACTCTGTCATCTACTCTGAGCCACCCCACTCTTAACTGGTGAGTTAGCGGTGAGGTGAGTCTGATAGGGAAGGTTAAGCAGGACCCTAATTAGTTTATTTTGGGCTGTTTGGAGTTTTGTTTTCAGGGCTTGTGGGGCGTCACGATACCATACGTGGACTCCGTAGTCAAAGAGGGGCTGGATTATTGCACCAGCTATGGTCTTCAGTGTGTTGAAATTGACCATTGGGGCGATCCTCTGTAGGAAACGAGTTTGTTGATTGATTTTATTTATTACTTTAGAAGTCATCTTTTCACTGGAAAGATTAGCTTCAAGGATGCATCCTAAGTAAGAGATTTCGTTTTTTCGTGTTATGACCTTGTCACCCACTTTGATTGTGAAGTTATCGACTTTTTTGAGGTTATGATTTGATCCAAAGAGGATGGACTCAGTTTTTCCCAGGTGAATTCATAATTTGTTGTCATTAAGCCATGTGCAGATCTTACTTAGTTCAGAGTTAAGTGTCCTTTCAACCTGCAAGTGGTCCTTGCCCGAGACTAGGAGAGCCGAGTCATCCGCGAACAGGAACAGGTTGCAGTCACAAACAGATGCCATGTCGTTCACGTATATTAGGAACAACAGAGGTCCCAGTATGCTACCTTGAGGAACACCACAGCTTACTGGGAGGGGGGGGACAGGGTACCGTTAATCTCCACCACCTGTTCCCTCCCCACCAGGTAAGACTGCATCCAACTCACTGCTGTGCTGTCAAGACCGATGGCTTTTAGTTTCTCAATCAGAATAGAATGATTTACGGTGTCAAATGCCTTCTGGAGGTCCATCATGACCATGCCGCTATATTTGCCGTCATCCGTTTCGCGTTTGATTTGGTCAGTCAAATAGAGAAGGCATGTGTCAGTGGAATGAGATTTTCTGAATCCAGATTGGAACTCGTAAATCAGATTATTCTCATCGAGATATCTTGCTATCTGTTCGTAGACTATTTTCTCCATGACTTTGGATATGGAGCTAAGAATGGAAACGGGACGGTAGTTTCCAGGGTCTAGTTTGCTACCTTTTTTATGCAGGGGGGTTACTTTTGCTAGTTTGAAGTCCTGTGGGACATGACCCTGTTCGATGGAGAGGTTAATTATGTGGGTAATGATTGGAGCAATGGTGGCGGCTGAATCTCTGAGAAATCTAGCTGGAATTTTATCAAGGCCAGTGGCCTTGTGTTGAGGTAGGGCGCTCAGTTTTTTAAACACTTCATCAGTTGTCACTGTGGCAAGTTTAAAACTGTCTTTACTGACGCCCAGTTTATTGTAGAATTTCTTAACAAATTTTACACCATACGGCCCAGATGGGGTGACCAGTCTTTCAACCAGTGAACGGGCCATGGTGGTAAAGGTTTTGTTAAGATGGGTAGCCACTTCACATTTGTCAGAAATGAGAGCGGCGTCCGTTTTGATGTTTATGCTGTGGCATATGGTTTTAGGTTTTAAGCCTAATTGGTTGTTAAGCAACTTCCATAGGTCTCGTGGTTTGTTTTTGTATTCGTCGATTTTGTCGTCGATGTAGTTTTTTTGGGCGGATCTAATTAGGGCGGTTGTCTGGTTTCTGAGTTTCTTGCACTGAGCAGTAAGATGTTTGATTTGGATATTGAGGTCAGGGTTGAATTTTTTTCTAAGCTTTTTGCAGCACTTTCGTTTTTCATCGTACTTTTTGTCTCTGAGTTTAGCTGATTCGGTAATATCTGAGTTATACCATGGCTCTTGGCGGGCTTTAACCCTGGTGGTTTGCAAGGGGGCCACGACGTCTAGAGCATCGGTCAATTTGGTTTTAAAACCACACCATGCTCCTTCGACATCTGTATACTGCAGTTCTGGGGAAAAGTCTGTATTCGCTAGAGTGTGATTTAAAGCCTCACTGGAGTAGTTTTTAAGGCTTCTAGCTACAACTGTTTTGTGGCCACTAGCCTTGGGTTTGTGTATTTTACGCGTAGAGAAGATCATGTAATGATCACTAAGACCGCATACAATAGCCCCGCTAGCGGTGACTTTGGATTTGTCTGTGGTTACGATGAGATCTATGAGGGTTTGGGAGTGCTCCGTCACCCTGGTGGGTACGGTAATGAGAGTGAGGCCATATTGATTACATAACCCATTAAAGGACTTGAACAGGGGTGTTTCTTTACGCAAAACATCAACATTCCAGTCGCCCAACATGTAGTACTCAATACCGTCCACCTTTGCTAAGCTCTCATCAATCAGCTCGTCTATCGTCTTTGGGGGAGGTCCAATTGGTTTTAATGAGTTGATTATGTTAGAGCTCCAGATGTTGAACATTGCCCCCCCCCCCCCCCCCCTCCTTTCTGTATTTAGTTGAAGTACATCATTGTTATCTATACAATAGTATCAATATGGGTGACAAAGCAACCAGTTTATAAAGGATTGAGGGCTCACAACTCTTCTATGCTCTTGAATATATATATGCTCTTATTCCTTAAATTATTTCAACTTGTGTCTTTTACAGTTTGTCTCAGCACCAAACACAGGGGATGTGTGTAAAATCTGTAACAAAGCGACCAGGCCGTCATTTACTGCCAGTGTTTATTACCTGCTGAAGACATTCTTCAACAAAGTTTTTATTGATTTCTTGAATTGTTCAACAATGCACAACCAACACAGACTAGCACAGCTCATGCGTACTATACTGAAGACATACAGCACCACAACCATCCAAACAGGCCTCTGTGTAGCCTTGTGACATCTGTCACAAGAGAGCGAGAGTGCTTTTATTAATTACCTAATAGGTTAACTCAAAGCCCCGGGACAATTACTTTGTACAAACATTGATTATGGAAATTGATTAAGACAGCAGTTGAGCCCAAACATGCCTCGTTGGCTAACGCTTCACTTGGTTTGTTTATGTGGATAGGCTATTGATCATAAAAGTTATTGATCAGATATTGTGACCACACTGCAGCTGAAGGGCCATCGCCCTGTGCTATATAATATATAGCATACTGCATAGTATGTACAGTACAGTACAGTACAGTACAGTACAGTACAGTACAGTACAGTAATACTATATATACATACTGCATATAGAATATTACAGTATTCTATATGTATACCACTCTGCTTTATGAACATGAAGTCAGTGGTGTAAAGTAACATTACTCAAGTACTGTACTAAGTACTAATATTGTCATTGCAAAACACATTTTTGGACACTGCTCCTACAGATTTTGCCCTAAAATCATAGCCTGGTTTCCAGCCTGTTTATGCTCTGTTCAGCGATTTGTTTTCTCTCTCCGCACTACAGTCTGGGGGGGATTCATTTGACTCGTATTTCAGGGACAAGTTGTGATGTAGGCGTCGTCGTTGCTGATTGGATGTTGTTCCAACGAATCAGAGTAGGGTTAAGGTAGCTACGTCATCAACCAGCCAATAGGGACTGGTGTATTTGTCCCGCCCCACAAAAAAGACCAATCGGAAGCCACGGTGGCTGGAAATCCATGTGGTGTTGTTCCAACGAATCTAAGCTGCGTCTGGTGTGTTTGACAGACATGACCAAAGACCAATAAGAAGCTGCAGTTGGACTCCACCGAGTTCTATGTCCCACCCCCCCCCCCCTTGGAGATAGGCTCCTTTCCAGACTGTGATGCGTAGAGACAATACAAAATGTGGAACGGCGCGAACAGGCTGGAAACCTGCGGTACACAGCAAAGCGGTACACAGTATCTCTAAAGTCATATCATCAACATGGATCTGTCCCATTTCCCATATTCCCTCCTGATTGACTACGATTGCCTTCTAAAGTTTGTGTATGCGACCTTACGGTCGCTTATCTCCCGATTAGGGAGTCTTACTGGTACTTTTACTTTGGTACTATAAGTAGGCCAATTATACTGTACGTTTTATGTAAAATCTTGAATGCAGACCTTTTACTTGTACCAGCATATTTTGACATTTACTTTTACTTATATAAATATATATTTGTTTAGCACTTCTTCCACCGCTGCCTGAAGTACATTCAGCACCACGGACAGCTCTTGCTGGTCAGCAGAGCATGAAATAACAACAGAATGATTATGTCATTGAAAATTGTCATCCACTCACTCACACACACACACACTCACTCACTCACTCACTCACACACAGTGGAGTTACTGCAGTGCGCAGTTGAACATTGCAAGAACCTTAACGAATTTTTTTCCCCCGTTTGTTTAGATCAGTGGTTAAAACATTTGTCGGTGGAGCCCCCAACCTTCAATATATCTGACACACACTGAGACCTGCACGCGTGCAAGCACATGTATAACGAAAATAGCCAATGCAAAAATAGCAGATATACAAGCTCACAGCGCGGCACTCGAGCTTGTAGATCTGCTATTTTTGAAAAAGTCGTGAAAAATGTGTGCAAATCTTTGAATATATGTATTTTCAAAGCGAACGTTTGTAACTCAAATTTTGCTTCTGGGGGGGTCCCTGGAACTAAATATTTTAAGATGGGGGTCCGTGGGCCAAATACATATAATTTTGGGGGTCCTTCACATGAAAAGGTTTGAGAACCACTGACATAGTAGTCTCTCAAGAACAGACTTAACTGAGCTCCATTTAAGTGAAAAGGACCTTTTCTTTGACGATGGCTGGCCAGATTGCTGACGTAGAAACACAGGTTTTTCAAAAAACCTTAGAAGGATTCAAAAGACACTTATAGAATCGGGTCAAAATTTTAATTTTCAAGCAGATCTGCTATTTTTCAATAGTTAAAGCATAAAATAATAATACACAATACTGTGTACCGTTCTGAATGGGTTAAACTGTTGTGTGTTTCAAATGCTGCACAATACAGTATATCTCATGTTATTTATTGGCTGCACACCTGCAACGAATCCTTGCAGTGCCACCAAAAATAATGCTTGCAATAACAGGCAACTAATGTTATGTAATCTGCATGTTGGTTGGCATGACAGTGGTAATTATCCTGTCATGACACCGCAATTAAACAGGTATTTAAAGACAGAGCCTATCTTGAAAGTGATACCTTCAATGATAGGTTCACTTCCCACTCTCGTCCAGCAATGTTTTCTCCTACACAGAAAAATAATGGTTCTCAAATTGTTCTTTAAAAGGCTATTATGGTTCCACGACCATATGGTTTCACCTACTAAAGAACCATTATATTTAGTGAATGCTTCTTCGTGTTCCTCATATGGTACTAGAGAACCAGGCACCTTTAACCACTTGAACCCCCCAAAAAGGTGAAAATTCGACATAGACATCTGGAGCCCTATCTGGAAATTCCTTATGTACGTATGTCGTATGTCTAATCTTATAAGACAGTTTTTATTATTTTGAAAAACATTTTGAAATAGTGAAAATAGCCTATCTACAAACTCAACGCGTTGATGTAGATTTGTACTACTTTAAATCGTTTTTCAAAATAATAAAAAATGCCTAATAAGATTAGGTTTAAGGGATAAGGCGCTTTGCAAGATAGGGCCCTGCGTGTTCTTTTTATTTTTATTTCTTTATTGATTGAACACTTTATTAGTCAGAAATGCAAGCAGCACGAGGTACAGTCACACATTTGGGCTAAAAGGATTATACAAAAAAGTCCTATAAAAGTCCCCTGCAGGACTGATCGATGAAGTATATACTGTAGTGTAGGGTTTAAGTGGTTAAAAATTGTTCTTTATCATTAACATAACGTCGTTGTCAGGTGGAAACCTTGTATGTCCAGAAATGTTCATTGTGTATTTATCATTTTAAAAACAATTTAAAATTGGGAAAATAGCCGATCTACAAGCACACAACGCCTTGCACTGCTAAGCGTTGTGTGCTTCTAGATCTGCTATTTTCACTAGTTTTGTGCCACAGTCTTGTATGATGAAGCAGATGGGCTTTACTTTACAAAAAATATATACAAATGTGAAACTTGGAGATACGAGGTTTCTGCCCGACATCAACGATAAATTGGTTTAAAGAACCCTGGTCTGAAAGGTTCTTTCTGGAATCAAAAATGGTCTTCTATGGCATCACTCTTATCTTAAGAACCAGTTTTTATTCCATTTGACACCCTTATTCTTCCTTGTGTATTCTGTGTGGGCAGTGATTTGTCAGAACGTTAATTTGCATATGGATAAATACCACATGGTGTCAAACTGCTACAGTAAATGCCCTGCATTAATTACTGTATGCTCATTGTGTGCTGTCCTTGGATTTGTTTTCGCAAGCACTGTGCATAGTAATGACAGCCTTTCATTTAAAGGTGAACTGTCAAACCAAACGATTTAAGCTCTGGTGGTGGGCGGTGGTGATTTTATTATTTTCAGATATCCTCTTTTTTCCCCCTAACATGCCCTTTGAGTTTGAGAGCAATGAGAGAAAATATCAAATTTTCTGACAATATAATTTGACAAATGAGGGAATTGTCACTCTTTATGCACCTCTTATTATAGTAATTCCCCCCCAAAAAACACAACTAAAGACCTTTCTGTTTGCCGCTTCCTTTGTTACTTTTCTTTTTTCTTTTTCTTTCTCTCGGCAGTCGGCACTGTTACTGTGTATTTTTACTTCTTTTGTTTTATGCATCCTATTAACCCATTCAGGCCGGGTACACATTTTAGTGTATGGGAGGGGCTTACAGTACATGTACAGTATGTTGCAACATATTTGTTTTTGTAGGCTAAATTCTGATTTAGGCCTAAATGGGTTAATGTCATTTTATAATTGCCTTTCCTTTGCTTGATCTAATGTGTAAAGCACACTGAATTGTTGGTGAAATGTGCTATGCACATAAAACTGCCTAGCCTTGCCTAGTAAGGCATTAAGTGTGGTTACCACGTATGTGGAGGTATTCACGGCACATTCAGTAAAAAAATAAATCAATTCACTCGAACTGAGCCAATTTGTTCCACTTGTTAAACAAGCTTCCAACAGCAGTTCTTACTATTAGAGCTACTGTTAGCCAAACAGCCCTTGCTTTTTTATTAGGAATTGATTTGTAAACAAGCCATCCATGATACAGTTGGTCTAATTCACTCTCCCGGCGCTTCTCAGAGGTCTGTGACCTAATGCATATCGTTGAGAATCAGTGGTCTAAGCAAAGAACTAGAAAGATGCAATTGGAAATTGCAAGTGGTTGCCTTGAGGCGAGTCACACTTATATGCATCTGTCAGTCCATGTCCCTATTCGGGCGGTGCTGTTCCGTGCTTGTCCCTTTTAGGCCCATATATGGAGATCCATGATGTCATCAATATCAAGCCCATATCTTGGAATACCCATATATGGACATACTGTGTCAATGATGTCAGACATGTATGATGTCAGTCATCACCATATTTGGGAAAAGTTTAAATTTGTAATTAGTCAATGGAGAAAATTAATTCACGAATACATCTATCTATTAAACGAGCAAACTCACGCTCTAACGCTCTAACGCTCTAACGCTCACGCTTATCTATTCACTCGATTCAGCAACTGATCCCAAAGTTCATACCAACGGTGACAGAGCCCGAATTTCATTTCTCCCAAATGAAAGCTGTTTATTAGCCTTTTTCTTCCACTTCTGTTCAACTCTACAGCCTGTTGTCAGGGTTACGGTCCGTTCCTCCAGGCCATGGGATCTGTAGCCCCCCCCCCCCCCCCCCCCACACACACACACACACACACACATATTTTGGAGCACATATCTTCGAACGGGTAAGGTCTTTTATATACATTAAACCAGTAAGACTCCCTAATCGGAGTCTTACTGATCAATCGGAGTCTTACTAATCAAATATCACAACCTCCACCTCTCACGTCATACGGGTAGCCATAGTTACACCTGGAATGTTGAATCTCCATATATGGAGATAACCTACGCATCACACAAAGTCTGACCTCACCAGCCCATACTTGGGCATGGACGACTTATATCTCCATATACGGAGATGGCCATATATGGAGATACGATGACATCACAGAGTCCACAGCTGATGATGTGGCGTGATGTCATACAATACACAAACAAGCCCTATATAAAGGGGCAATTCTCACCAGGGAAGAGAGCATTGCCTGGAATGTTGAATCTCCATATATGGAGATAACCTACGCATCACACAAAGTCTGACCTCACCAGCCCATACTTGGGCATGGACGACTTATATCTCCATATACGGAGATGGCCATATATGGAGATACGATGACATCACAGAGTCCACAGCTGATGATGTGGCGTGATGTCATACAATAAACAAACAAGCCCTATATACTGATGCGATACGATGACATCACAGAGTCCACAGCTGATGATGTGGCGTGATGTCATACAATAAACAAACAAGCCCTATATACTGATGCGGAGATATGAGCAGGGCAAAGGTGTGACGTGTGACGTGTGACGTGTGACCGACCGACCGACCGACCGACCGACCGACCGACCGACGGACGGCCGGTGGAGGTTTTCATAGTAAGCTGCTCCCTGACGGTCGCAATCACGCCACATCATCAGCTGTGGACTCTGTGATGTCATCGTATCGCATCAGTATATAGGGCTTGTTTGTTTATTGTATGACATCACGCCACATCATCAGCTGTGGACTCTGTGATGTCATCGTATCTCCATATATGGCCATCTCCGTATATGGAGATATAAGTCGTCCATGCCCAAGTATGGGCTGGTGAGGTCAGACTTTGTGTGATGCGTAGGTTATCTCCATATATGGAGATTCAACATTCCAGGCAATGCTCTCTTCCCTGGTGAGAATTGCCCCTTTATATAGGGCTTGTTTGTGTATTGTTGCGACCGTCAGGGAGCAGTTTACTATGAAAACCTCCACCGGCCGTCCGTCCGTCGGTCGGTCGGTCGGTCGGTCGGTCGGTCGGTCGGTCGGTCGGTCGGTCGGTCGGTCGGTCGGTCGGTCGGTCACACGTCACACCTTTGCCCTGCTCATATCTCCGCATCAGTATATAGGGCTTGTTTGTTTATTGTATGACATCACGCCACATCATCAGCTGTGGACTCTGTGATGTCATCGTATCGCATCAGTATATAGGGCTTGTTTGTTTATTGTATGACATCACGCCACATCATCAGCTGTGGACTCTGTGATGTCATCGTATCTCCATATATGGCCATCTCCGTATATGGAGATATAAGTCGTCCATGCCCAAGTATGGGCTGGTGAGGTCAGACTTTGTGTGATGCGTAGGTTATCTCCATATATGGAGATTCAACATTCCAGGCAATGCTCTCTTCCCTGGTGAGAATTGCCCCTTTATATAGGGCTTGTTTGTGTATTGTATGACATCACGCCACATCATCAGCTGTGGACTCTGTGATGTCATCGTATCTCCATATATGGCCATCTCCGTATATGGAGATATAAGTCGTCCATGGCATGCCCAAGTATGGGCTGGTGAGGTCAGACTTTGTGTGATGCGTAGGTTATCTCCATATATGGAGATTCAACATTCCAGGTGTAACTATGGCTACCCGTATGACGTGAGAGGTGGAGGTTGTGATATTTGTGGAGATAAGCGACCAACGGTCGCTTATCTCCCGATTAGGGAGTCTTACTGGTATGACATCACGCCACATCATCAGCTGTGGACTCTGTGATGTCATCGTATCTCCATATATGGCCATCTCCGTATATGGAGATATAAGTCGTCCATGCCCAAGTATGGGCTGGTGAGGTCAGACTTTGTGTGATGCGTAGGTTATTGCGACCGTCAGGGAGCAGTTTACTACCAGTAAGACTCCCTAATCGGGAGATAAGCGACCGTTGGTCGCTTATCTCCACAAATAGGCCAAAAGTTTGTTTTACCAATTATTACACTCTATGTGAACATTTACATCAACAAATCCCAAGTACTATGCAGAACGACCCATTTCAAGTTTTTAATGTACAACAATATTTAGAAAATAGGTCTACAAGCTGACAGTCCTCGTCCCTTATATTCCCATAGGTTATATGAAGATCTCAGTGTTTGTCAGTCCTTGTTCATTTATGCCCATATATGGACATCTCTATATCTACTGTAACAGTCCTTGTCCCTTTATGCCCATATATGGAGATCTCTTAACTGTAAGTCCTTGTCCCTTTTATGCCCATATATGGATATTCCTGATGTCATCAGTATATGAACATATATGGGCTTTCTGATATGCCCATATATGGAGATCTCTTAACTGTAAGCCCTTGTCCCTTTTATGCCCATATATGGATATCCCTGATGTCATCCGTATATGCCCATATATGGGCTTTCTAATATGCCCATATATGGAGATCTCTGTATCTCCATATATGGGTATAAAAGGATACTTCAGGTCTGACATCAGGTTTGTTTATATTGGGTTGCTAGGTTTGACATCACAAACTCTATGGGCCATCTGACCTAGAAATCTATATTTGGGCATAGATGACTCATCGTGACCTCATCACACGTCGACCGCACGTGTGACGTGCGGTCGACCGCACGTGTGACCGACGGACGGCCGGTGGAGGTTTTCATAGTAAACTGCTCCCTGACGGTCGCAACTAAACTGCGACCTTACGGTCGCAACTATATAATGTATCTCTTAGCAAGTAATCGATTCCCGATTAAGCTGGTCGATTTGACATATGGCCAAAGTGCGTTCCACCAAAACTGTGGGAGGAGTAGGAAGATGGATGGATGGATGGATGGATGGATGGATGGATGCAATAAAGTCTATAGTCTGTCTGGTTGCCCTGCAGGGGCAACAACTCTAAAAAGCGTTTAAGTTTGTTGCTCACCAGCCTCACACTGATACTATTGTACAGTAACAAATACAACGTCTTGCTGGAATGACAGTCCAAATACATCATTAAGTGAACTATCTTAGAGTTGTTGACACAGCTGAAACACTGAACATCTCTTACTCATGATGATCATTCATCAAAGACACCCCAGCCACAATCTGTTCGCACTGCTGCTGTCAGGGAGGCGAGGATGCCACAGTATCAAATGCCAAACGAACAGACTAAAGGGACGTCTTCCAAAGTCAGACTGTCAGGCTGCTGAATAGGCACTGAGCCCTGTACAGTATGTCTACCAGTAAGACTCCCTAATCGGGAGATAACCGACCGTTGGTCGCTTATCTCCACAAATAGGCCAAAAGTTTGTTTTACCAATTATCAAGACATACGGGCAGTTCAGTTGACAGTTTGCCATGGTTACTCATTGAAGTTGAATCTCCATATATGGAGATAACCTACGCATCACACTAAGTCTGACCTCACCAGCCCATATTTGGGCATGAGCAACTTATGTCTCCATATATGGAGATATGATGACATCACACAGTCCTCAGCCGATGATGTGGCGTGATGTCACACAATACACAAACGAGCCATACAGTATAAAGGGGCAATTCTTGCCAGGAAAGAAGCATTTCTTCGACTCAGACCTTATCGCCAGGGTTGGCTTATAGCAGCTGTCGGTAGGACCATATATGGATTCTGTTAGTGTGGATCTCCTAACAGGGCATCATCTGGGATACAATCCCTTTTATGCCCATATATGGAGATCCCTAACAGAATCCCTTTCATGCCCATATATGGAGATCCCTAACAGAATCCCTTTTATGCCCATATATGGAGATCCCTAACAGCATCCCTTTTATGCCCATATATGGAGATCACTAACAGCTAACAGAATCCCTTTTATGCCCATATATGGAGATCCCTAACAGAATCCATTTTATGCCCATATATGGAGATCCCTAACATAATCCCTTTTATGCCCATATATGGAGATCCCTTACAGAATCCCTTTTATGCCCATATATGGAGATCCCTAACAGAATCCCTTTTATGCCCATATATGGAGATCCCTAACAGAATCCCTTTTATGCCCATATATGGAGATCCCTAACAGAATCCCTTGTATGCCCATATATGGAGATCCCTAACAGAATCCCTTTTATGCCCATATATGGAGATCCCTAACAGAATCCCTTTTATGCCCATATATTATGGAGAAATCCCTGCTCTGAGTATCTGACATCAGTGTGATGTCACCTGTTTATGCCCATATATGGAGATCCCTGCTCTGCGTATCTGGTTGCTATGGTAAACAGTTGGTTGCTAGGGTAAAAAAACATGGTTGCTATGGTAAACAGTTGGTTGCTAGGGTAAACAGTTGGTTGCTAGGGTAAAACCATGGTTGCTAAGGTGGTTGCTAACGTACACTAACAAACCAGCAACAACAGACTGTTGCCACAGCAACGTACACAAAGGTTTGTGTACACATGTGGTGTGATGTCATACTGATGCGGAGATATGAGCAGGGCAAAGGTGTGACGTGTGACGTGTGACCGACGGACGGACGGACGGCCGGTGGAGGTTTTCATAGCCTTCTCCTCTGCTTTTAACCCATCCTAGAAATTTAGGAGCAGCGGGCGCTACGGAACAGCTCCTGGAGAGTGTTGCACATAGTTAGTTTCCACAAGGAGTTGACAAAGTCCACATTCCGTTGTTGTCAACATGTTATGCAAAAGGGTACCATCTGTGTCAGCATGCAGGTGCTGAGTTTCCTGCCAAAATATGATGCCTAAAGCTTGAAACAGAGACTCCAAAACCCAAATTGCATTGCAAACCAGTCAATAGTTTTCTAAACTAAAGGAAAGGCCACAGTGTTACCAAAGTTAGTACTGTAGGTACACTAAATCAGAGTTCATTTTGACAGCAAAGTTTGATTTAGTTTTAGGCATAGTCGTTTGAATACATTTCCATTTAGTTCTGGACTTCTGGTCATATTTTAGTCAACTACATCTAAAGTTGATTTAGTCGACTACACTGTATTTTGGCAGGCCGTGATGGCGTCGCAATGCCTGATTTCTACTTTCTGTCGAAATTGTAAGCTTTTTACTGTAGTTTTCGTCAGTGAAAGAATGTCGTCCATGGCTGAATATTCCATGCCAATGATGATTACCAGTGACAAAGGCTGTGTGAGAGCATTACATTTCCTCTACCTTCTCTCACCACGCTTTATAATGCTGATGCAAGTGACAGTGGTATGCTCCATTGACTCTGGAAAGTGCCCCACCTCAGGTCTAAAGTTTTATACATGTAGCGATACAAGGGTATGAATAGTTTTCTGCTGACAGGAGGATCATCAGCAGTTACCACTGAGATATATTGAGCAGCGCAGAGGTTAGAACTATAATCAAAGGGGCAAAATGACCACCAATGGGTTTGAGGTGATGTATAGTATTGCGGCAAAAAAGCCCCGTCTTTGCGAGGAAGGTGCCTTTGCTGTTCAGGCCACACCCTCCAGATCGGATGATGTTTTAGGATCCATGCTGGTCTAGGTCAGCATAAAGACCATTAGATATGCCCGCTATATGTAGCCATAGATTTGTATCCTGGAACAATATGTACAGACATAATTTTTTCCCCTGCTCCCCGTTTCCAGTGAACGTTGGCCTACAACCCTCGTTGTCACTTGTGTGTCACTTTTCAGGTGTGTTTGTGTCATGATGTTAACCTTTAAACGCTTCCCCTGTCCAAAGGCAAGCCTGATTAATTCATTAAACAAACGGCGTCGTCTCGTATCCGTCTAATACCTTTGACCTTTTCGCAGGACATCTTCAAGCAACATCATACTGTAAATCTTTAGTTGAGATTAATGGCTCGGCGAATGTCGGCAGGACTGTCACGGCCATGAAAAAGCACAGAGGGTGACTACAGTGGGCGATAATGGTAATCAATATATCCTCTAATGGTGTGGCTCTTTTGACAGCAAGCGTTAGGCTTATTAGAAGACGCCATTGTCCTTTGTTGACTTAATGTGGTAGCTCGGGGAAATGGGGGGGGGGGGCGCCCTCCCAGCACAACACAGAGCTCTCTGTGACTGTGAAGTTAATCCGCGAGCTGTTATCAATTCTCCGCCAGAGTGTGGGTGTTGGCCACAAGAGACCCTCTACAAGAACACAGGGACAAAAAATGCAGCGGAATGAGCGGAGAGCACAGACTGCAAGAATCACTTTGAACTAGGGCATTCACAGTATTCGAATATTCGAATATCAAAGTCACTATTCGAAGTTGTTCACAAAGTCGAAAATTCGCTTATTTTTATTTTTTTATTGTTTAGAATGAGTTATATCAATGCCCTTGGTGGATGAATTTGTTAATGCTCTATACCAGGGGTTCTAAAACCTTTTTAGGCCGTGACCCCACAAAATAAACATATTTGAACTGGGGACCCCCTCCCTGACAAGCACTTGGAATTGTAGGTATTACATTTATTGTGACTCGGTTCCGCAGATAAATATTGTGAAAATAGCAGATCTACATGCTCACAACGCCTCGTTTGCCTCTTGCTTACTTAATATTTGACAGTTTGACCAGTCCTGTTGAATATTCGACTATTCGAATACTTTGAGGTCGAATAATTCAAATACTAAAAATCACTATTCGTGAATGCCCTACTTTGAACACTATGGTTTTGGGGAAAACCATAGTTGGTTTGGAGTGAAAGGACCTTGGTCATTTGCTGCAGTGCTGCTGCAGATTCACATGAGCCACGGCTATATAGATTTCTAGGATCAATGACTACGGTCATGATCCTATTGTGAACTAGCACAGGTTACATTTTCCCATGGACTGCACACTATAGGTCAGTGTGAACATGCCAATTAAAAATAATAAGGCCTAATCATTAAAAACAGGAGTTTCCGCCAAAGTTGATGTTCAGTCTATGTCGGGGGTCTTCAACGTTTTCATGCCAAGGACCCCTTAGCTGAGAGAGAGATGAAGCAGGGACCCCCACAACCTTATCATAGATCCCTTATAGTTTCATTGTTTGACAGCACAATCATCAGTATATTTTGGATTCATGTAAATTTGTGTTTTCAGATATTTAACCTGAACTGTCAATTCAGTTGACCTTTCACTATATACTTAGTCTGCTCTTGTTCCCCTCTATACCAAACCTCTTTTCCAAAAATAGCCGATCTACAAGCTCACAACGCCTCGCAGTAAAGTTCTCAGAATAAGGACACTAGGGTTCAAGTGGTTAATATAAAAAAGGAGAAAAAAGTTTCTAGCACACAAAAATTTGGAGGACCCCCTGTAGTAACTCTGAGGACCCCCTAGTCCGGACCCCCTGTTGAAGACCCCTGGTCTATGTAATGTAAAACTGAAAGAAAATGTAAAACTGAAAGAAAAGTAAATAAATATTTTAGTTGTTATAAAGTGTTGTTTCGTATTATTTTACTCACATTTTGACAATGATGTATTAAGTCTATCGAACCAAAAGGTGAAAACACAGGAGTTATTCTTACAAGCATCATTATTCATTGTGCTGTAGCACATTTTTGCCAGTGTACTCTCCACTGCACTGACCACAAGATAAGTGACCTAGTTTTATAGAGATTCTATTTAGCATGCATGGTGCAAATCTCCCACCGCTCTCCATGTCCAGTGAAGACTTCACTATTGTGGTTCTCAAAGTGGGGGTATTCATTTGGGGGTCCTTGACATGAAAACGTTTGAGAATAACTGCTCTATTGCATCAAACCTATACTTACAGCTTTCATTGCTGCAACTATCGATTTTTTATAAGTGATTATTCTATTGGTAATCTTTTCCGATTAGTCAAATAATTGAGAAGCACCTTTAACATAATTAGTTATATTATTGACTAATTGTCAAGCCCTATTTAGCTCATGTAGACTTTAACATAAAGAAATTACTTCTAAATCCTAGGTTTTAGGTAGCGAAAATAGCCATTCTACAAGCTCTACGAGCTCACGACATGTCATGGTGTGGTGCATTGTGAGATTATATCTGCTATTTTCACTATACATTTATCGGATCATTTATTTATAAATCAATTATTGATAATCTTTGGTAGTGGATTAGATCAAGTAGTTGGATTAAACTTCATTCACAGGACTCCTTCTTGCCTCAGTACCATAACCCATTTTAATGAAGTAATTTGAAGTAATGAACTTCAAAAAACTCCAACACTTCAGGCTTTCATTACTCTGATTGTCAAGCTTTGAGTTATAGGCACGTTAATGTTCTGTATAGCAGTAAAATGCATTCAGTCATATTTATTTAATTAATGTGACCCTCTCTCCCCAGTAAAGGGCAGTTGATACTGAGCACTATACGTAACAATAACTATATTGTTCACCTTTGTATTATTTCTTTCTTTATAGCTGGTGTGAACTTGACTTTGAACTTGAATTTAAAAGCTATCTTTATAGTTATAGCTATAGTGCTCATTGTGAAAGGCTCTTAACACCCTACCCTTAATCTTTCCTCCCATCCCAATCATGTGTCTTCTTAATATTCCTTGTCTGTCTGTGATTTGTCTTTACTTTTAATACTGCCGCTTTGGCCTGGTCTCGCAAAGAAAGCTTTGATCTCACATGACTACCTGGTCAAATAAAGGTCAAATAATAATAAGGTTCACGTTTATTGTACCTCTACCCACAGACTGATTTGAGCTCCTGCATCTTGAGCCCTCTTCCCAGTGGTGTAAAGTAACTAAGTACATTTACTCACTGTACTTAATTAAGTACATTTTTTATGTATTTTTACTTTACTGGAGTACTTCCAATTTTCTGTGCTTTTACTTCTACTCCACTACATCTCAGAGGCAAATATTGTACTTTTTTTTTACTCCATTATAATTATTATATAGTATATATAATATATATATATATTATATAGTTACTTTGTAGATTTTGATCGCAACCATAGGTCGCAGATTAGTATGTAAACGGTCACATCTTGTCCGTATCTATGTATGTATGTATCTCTGTCACGCCTGACACTGTGGTTCTATGGGTTTGTCGCTCTGACATCATGCTCTGATGTCACTGTGATGTCAGGGAACCACTCTTAACAGAATGGGTTTGCCGCTCTGACATCACGCTCTGGCTTCACTGTGATGGCACACAAACAGATTCACTTTTATGCCCAAATATGGAGTTCCCTGATGTCATCGATATTAAGCCCATATCTAACAGGACTTCATATGGGAATGCCCATATATGGAGGCCACATCGGCCACATACCACACTAACAGAATCCATATGGCCAAGACAGATGGCAAGTTAAACCTGGCACTTAAACCCTATATACTGTACATTTTGCAACGCAGTGTGAGC
The DNA here is from genome assembly GCF_963921795.1 of Nannobrachium achirus. Classification (NCBI taxonomy): domain Eukaryota; kingdom Metazoa; phylum Chordata; class Actinopteri; order Myctophiformes; family Myctophidae; genus Nannobrachium; species Nannobrachium achirus. The sequence continues at coordinate 40,461,336 of NC_137827.1, read as the reverse complement.
TTGTAGATCGGGTATTTCCAAAAGATCTTTTAGACATTTTTAACATGTGAAATGGGACATTCTACACAATGAGTTACCTTTGGTACTTTAAGTATATTTTGATGCCGATACTTTTGTACTTTTACTCAAGTACATTTTGAATACTGGACTTTTCTCCCTGTAACAGAGGATATCTGCATTGCAGTATTGATACTTTCACTTAAGTAAAGAAATGTAGTACTTTTTCCACCACCATTTGTACCCCCTAGCCACAGACTCTCAGATTGATCTGAGCATCTTGAGCCCTCTTCCCTCTTTTAGTTCTCAGAGGAGCTATTATTAACTCTCCGAGTTTAAGCACTTTCCAGTTCTCATAGATTAATGAAAAGGTAGTCAGCATGTGAATTATTTAGATTAATCCTCCTCATTCATTGCTGAACTCAATCCTGACGGATATGTACCGCTTGACCTCGTAGTTCACTCTGCCCATATACTGTACCCTCTCGGTAGCACTTTACTTAAAGGTCGCCTCTATAATGCATTATAATTGCTTTGGGTATCACCTCACCGTTACGGTAACTGTGTTGTGACAATAAAGTTGATAGTTTGATTTATTTATAATAAAACAAAATAAAAAAAATACTTGGTTAAAAAATAACCAAGCTCATCAATCTACTGGGAAGTTCCAGAAGGCAGCTTTTAACATCCGCCTTCCACGGTCCACAGTTTCTATCTAACCATCTGTAAGGAGAATTAATAAATGCTTAGAACAACACTTTGGTAAAAGTTTGGTGAACTTCTCAACACGTCAGCGCTTAAAGTTCCGTTTAGTCTCCTCATCTGACCCAACAGAAGTACAGAACTTTATTCAAAATCTTGTCTTTAACGTGGCAGCAGTGGCTCAGGGGTTGAGTGGCCGGTAGAGCAGCCGGAAGGGAACCGTGAGGTAACTGAGGTTCCCAGTTCGATCCCGGGCTCCCCCAGAGTTAGTGTCGTCCTTGAGCAAGACCTCCGAACCCCTAATTGCTCCTGATGTGCAGGTTGGTGCCTTGCATGGTTTCCTCCGCCATCGGTGTATGAATGTGTGTGTGAATGGCAACAATGTTGACCACAATGTTAACCACTTAAACCACAGGATATATATTCTGAGGGGGAACTTTCGCAGAAAATAGCTGATCTACGAGCTTACAACACGGCATACGCGACGCATTGTAAGCTTCTAGATCAGCTATTTTCTGCAAAGATATGTAATGTAGCCCGAAAACAGAAAATACACTAGCATAGAGCCCTGAGGGACTCCGCTCATGGGGTCTCAGTGGTTAAGTTGAGTAACCCTGCTGTAGAGGATGAAACACCTCAGATGTGGCTGAATGGAAGAGTTTTCAGTCTTCAGTATTATCAGTGACTAATTAATGCAAAGTATACTGGTGAGGCATAAAATGGTGTTACTCTTACATGAGTGCACCAGAGCTTAGCCTTTTCCTTTTGTTGTGACACTTTTGTACCCTGTAGAGTGTAGACACTGATGTCAGTGATGGAAAACTAAAACAAAATGGCTTAGGGGAAAAGTTTAATTTGAAGTTGTATATCGTCACTGTCGGGCATAAACCTTGTATCTCCAAGTTTCAAATTTGTATGTTTTTTCGTAAATGAAAGCCCTACTTCATCATACAAAAGTGTCGCACAAAATTAGTGAAAATAGCAGATCTACAAGCACACAACGCCTCGCATCGTGAGGTGTTGTGTGCTTGTAGATTGGCTATTTTCACATTTTAAAAATAATGACAAGAAAAGGAAGGTTTCCACCCGACATCGACAATATTCTCAGGCTTTCAGTGTGTGTGTGTGTGTGTGTGTGTGTGTGTGTGTGTGTGTGTGTGTGTGTGTGTGTGTGTGTGTGTGTGTGTGTGTGTGTGTGTGTGTGTGTGTGTGTGTGTGTGTGTGTGTGTGTGTGTGTATGTGTGTGTGTGTGTGTGCGTGCGTGTCTTATCAGTACTAGTGAAATGTGTGGATGTTTGGAACAGTCTGTGTACCCCAGTGAAACGATACAAACCTCTACACTCAACTAAAGATTGTACACTGTAACCTCCTGCGTGTTTATTTAGTTACGTACCATTTATATATAGACTATAGTTTTTGTAACAGGGGTCTTCCGATCTCCCCAGCTCTTTAGTAAACAGAAAATACATTTTCATACCAATTTGTATCCAATTAGGAGAGAGCACCCCAACATAATTTATTACCTTACATTGTGTAGTGTTCCAGTTCCATTTTTTATTTTTGCTTTGGTTGATTGATTGATTGAATACTTTATTAGTCATGCATGTAAACAGCACTTGGTACAGTCAGACATTAAAATGTACAGTAAGTCTAAAAGGATAAGGTTAAAGGATAATGGTCATTGACTTCAGGATGAAGGGCGAAAAGGAGAGGCTGGACCCATTACTGTCAGGAGCAGTGGGTCCAGATGGTAGAGAGAGTTGACAGCTTCGAGTTCCTAGGAGTCCACATTTCTGATGATCTCAGTTGGAACGTGCATACTGGGCATGTTGTGAAGACGGGCCAACAACGCACAGAAGATCTGTGGGTGTGAGGCTCTGTGAGCTTCCCTCCATCCAGAACCAGTGTGTTGTTAAAGCCAAGAGCAGGACTCTTCAACGTTTTCAAGCCAAGGACCCCATAGTTGAGAGAGCGATGAAGCAGGGACCCCCACAACCTGTTCATAGATTCCATATCGTTTCATTGTTTGACAGCACAATCATCAGTGTATTTTGGATTCATGTAAATTGGTGTTTCAGATATTTAACCACTTCAACCCTCAACACTTAATAAACTTGACCTTTCACTCTGTACTGAGTGTGCTCTTTTTTCCCCTCTACACCAAACCTCCTTTCCGAAAATAGCCGATCTACTTGCTCACAACGCCTCACAGAGTGAGGTGTTGTGAGCTTTTTGGCCGAAGTTCTCAGAATATGGACACCAGGGTTCAAGTGGTTAATATAAAAAAGGAGATAAAGATTTGGAGGACCCCCTGTAGTAACTCTGAGGACCCCCTTTTGAAGACCCCTGGCCTAGAGGATCATTGAGGACCCATATCATCCGAACCATGGAAGGTTTGTGTAGTCACAGTCCCATCGAAACGGGACAAAATACCAAAGCCGTGTTCTCTCCTCCGCGTCATCAGTGCCCACACCCTAGTTGGGGTTGGCGAAAGGGCCTTTCTGTGTGGAGTTTGCGTGTTCCCTGTGTCTCCTAGGGTAGATACCCTTACAAAAACATGCAGTAATCCTGGCCTCTATAATGCCTCCCCCTGGTCAGCGCCTGATGGAGGGGAAAGGAACTGGTTGGCAGAGGGAGAGCAGAGCCCAGGATTACAGCTTAGGCAATTGGCACTGGGTGAAAAAATGGGTTACAAAATCGTGGGATAAAAATTATGGGAATAACTGTTGCTATAATGTATAGCTCTTGTGTTGTAGTATTTGCTCCTACAGAATGCTGTTGTTGGGCAATAGCCTGTGTCCCCCCCACACCGCTGTAGTTTGTTGTGTGGCCCCTGAGACATTTTCACCTAGAAATGCAGTTATACAGTATGTGGCATACATTAGTTCTAGACAAGTGTGCAGTGATCAAAAGACAATTCCTCCCTGCCCCCCTGTCTCTCTCTAGGACAGATTCTGCGTGCTCGGAACACTTCTGCAGTGCAGTCAGTGACATTTTAAAGAGCGAGTTGCGAGACACATATGGAATGTGAACAAGAAGCCAGCTCAACCAAATGATTGAGCTCCCTGCCTTGTCCTCAGCGAAGGGTTAGAGGAACAGAGCGCTGTCTGCCACAGCCAGCGGCGGAGGAAGAAGTAACGCAGATGTTTTGCATAAACCCTGCGGTATTCAGATTCAGATTCAGATTACTTTATTAACCATTGTGTAATACACATAGGAATTTGCTTTGGCATACTACATTTTTGCATTCGTAGTCACCACAGCAGCCATGGGCGGCGCTATTGATATGGTCATAAAATGTAATGTAATTCTCTTTCGTAACTTCCATACCACCTGGTGAGCCTAACAGTTGCCTGTGAGGTAACCTTTGATCCGGTTCCCACATACCCCCTCCCTCCCTCTCTCCCTCCCCTCCCTCTGACTGACACACACACACACACACACACACACACACACACACACACACACACACACACACACACACACACACACACACACACACACACACACACACACACACACACACACACCTCCCTACCCCCTAATCCCCCCCCCCATCTCTTCTCTCTCTCTCTCCCTCTGTCTCTCTCTCTCTCCAATCTGTATCTGTCTATATCTATGTAAGGAATGTACTGTATGCCTTATTATGAGTTCCATCATATACCATGTTGTAATGTATTGTATTGATGTATCTGATGATTGACAATCAATGTATGTACTGTAATAGGACTCTGACAATTGATGTACTTATGTATGCGTATCTGCTTAAACCAGCCTGTAATGGTCCTCCTCTCTCCAAGGGAGGAGGAGTCTACCTATGCAATATAAACTGTTTGTATACTGACATTCTGGGCCTTATCCTCTGCTAACAGTCATGGACTGTTGGCAGACAGTGAGCCCGGACACATATGCTTTCTCTCATTGACTTGGTCAATGAGACAGAGTATCTATTTGACTGTGTTCGTGATCAATAAATTACACCAGAAACCAGACCCAGTGCGTCTTATTGAAGCATCTCTCAGCACCGTGTTTTGCATCCGAGATGTACAATGTACATCCCAAAAACCAGCCCTATCAGATGGTGTCAAGAAGTGGGACCAGCGTCTTCGTATTCCTGGGAGGGGAGGAAACGCGCCGCGCCTTAAGTCGACAAAGGAGCCACGGGACGTTCTCTCCTCCTGGAACGAAATGCCTGGTTTTCAACGAACTCAAGGGCAACGTATACAAACGGTGAGATGTTTTATTTCCATACCCTAATAGAAAAATCCTGACAATTAAGAACAAATAAGACTGTGAAAGAAATTGATAGAAGCGGAGTTAAAAAAAAAACCCTATTAAAATAGACCATATTAGCCAATTAGCCGAGCTGTCTTTGTAGTTTTCGCCCATGTATTTCTGGGAGTTGGGAGATTTGAGATTTGAGATTTGGAGATTCGCCTGTGTGGGAGTTGGGAGATTTGAGATTTGATTTGAGATTTGAGATTTGGAGATTTGCCTGTGTGGGAGTTGGGAGATTTGATTTGAGATTTGAGTAGATTTGAGATTTGATTGGTTCATGAGATTTGAGTTCACTAGATTGGTTCATGAGATTTGAGTTCACTAGATTGGTTCATGAGATTTGAGTTCACTAGATTTGTTCATGAGATTTGAGTTCACTAGATTGGTTCATGAGATTTGAGTTCACTAGATTGGTTCATGAGATTTGAGTTCACTAGATTTGTTCATGAGATTTGAGTTCACTAGATTGGATTTGAGATTTGGATTTGAGATTTGGTTCATTAGAATTGAGATTTGGATTTGTGGATTTGAGAAAGATGGGCAAAAATAAAAGTCAGTGTAAAATACATATAATTTGCTAAACTATTTAAAATACAAATAAGATAGTTGTCCGATTCAGTTTAACTCAGGATTTGATCTAATATTTTCTAAATTATCAGGACAGTTTGCAAGCCAGGTAATAATTGTTTAGCTTAGGCTAACCAATAAGGTGTTACGCACAAGGAAATTGTTTCTGATTAAGTTGTGAAAAACTATGATGATAAAGTTAAATGAATCAGTGCAGCTCAAGACAAGTAATAGTTTTAAAATAGTTTGGTTGTGCCTCTTTGATTTCAATGGATAAGAAGTTAACGAGGGTTTCACCTGAAAATTTCAGGTAACTAAATATGAATCAAATTTGGGAAAATTTAGGAATAAGATATGAATGAGTATGGAAATAAAACTGGGTTGACTTTCTGGTGTAAAAATAAAAAAGATAAATGGATTCTCTCCTACTCTCTCTCTCTCTCTCTCTCTTTCTGGGGGGGAGGGAGGGGGGGGGGGCAGGACAGGAGAGGTGACGAAAAGTTATTGTTAGCTACCTAAAGCCTGACCAGATCTCCAAAGTGGAGATTGGAGAAACTAGGAAGATGTTGTTCTTTGAAACCTTTATATAGCCTATAAATATGAAAAACTAAAGTTAAGAATGCCAAAATTAAGAAAATAGAATTAATGGTTGAGTTGGCTCAAATATTGAAGATGTTTAAAGTATTTCTCATGTGTGTGAGTGGAGTCACTGGACATTAGTGAGTAATCAAACTGCAGATTGTTTGCTCATCATGTGTAGGGCTTCATTTACACATAGCAAAAGTTACATAGTAATCAAATTAAGTACTTGAGTAATATACTTAGTTATTTTACTCCACTGTCTACAGCAAGTATAATTCCCAAACCCTTTAGCCCAAACTAGTAGTAATAGTAATTAAGTAAATGCTTGAGTAATCTGCTTGGTTACTTTACTTCACTGTCTACGTAATTCCCAAACATTTGTTATGGGAAATATTGGACGGGTCATAATTTGTGTTTACAGACGCCAGGTCTGTGAGAACCAATGATGATATTCATCTGTTCTCGATAGAGATAAAGAGTGTGACTGTATTAGCATCTCTATTGTATGTTTGGAGGGCCACCAGGACTGGAGACCTTTGTGTTGCAGCTATAATTTGAGACCTTTTGTTTAGATCTGGGAGACTGTTCTTGTGTCTGTAAGATTTCTTCCTGCCTCTCAGCAGGGCACCCAACACCTATTCTATAGTATGGTAAACTTCTGTTCTCTCATGTTGACGTTGGGTGTGGAGGGAAAACACTTTGGTTCTTTTTATTCAAACTTGTCATGCTGATTGGATGTATGGTCATGTGACTGCCGTCACTTCTATGTCATGTGACACTTAAACTCAGTAGTAGTGAAAGTAGCAGATCTACAAGCTCACAATGAGCCGCTTTGCGCTGCGTTGTGTACTTCAAGGACCCATACATAGGTGACTGTCAAACGGTGAATTTTGTTTTCATAAATATGCATAATGGTTGAATACACTGTTTGAGGATTTGTGAAGGCCAACTTGTGCACAAAGTTGACGTATCATTCTCCTCAAGCATGCATTCAAGCAATGTAGTTTTGTTTAAGAGATAATGAATATGATGATGTGATGTACATTTATAAAAAAAAAAAAAAAAAAAAAGGGGAGATTTATAGATAATGACTTATGAAAATATATGTCAATATGAAGAAATTATAAGAACATATGCAAGTAACCAGGTGTCTGTTTTCTAATTAATTCCTCTGTAGACGCCTGTCTGTTGCTGTTCTCGGATACCTCAACTCACCCCCCCTGCCAGCCGCGCTCAACAACCCCAGCCTGAAGCCGCATAAAGTGCTTCAACATCAACATGTGACTGTCCCAGTTGGCGACTGCAACAGACAATAAGAAGCCCCGCTGTGCCTTGAGCAAAGGCCCACCAAAGCAGCCGTCCCCTCAACTACCTGCATGCAGTGCAGACAAGGGGAGGCCGCAATGGCCACATTCAGCTATGAGAGAAACATTAACCTTTTTGAGGAAAAAGAAGAAACTGAAAAACACTGACATTTTGAGAAGACTAAGCAGCATGAAGAAGAAAAGACATTTTGAGAAGAAAACTGACAATGCAGCTCTCAGTAAAATATACATGGTTGGCCCTGCTGCCAATCAGTTGTCCCAAAACAATTGAACAAGTGTGTTTGCCTACGACTCGTCAGAAGAAAACTACAGCACATCGCATGATGGCGCAGGGTGACGGGGAGATTTCCGAGAACTTCACAGACGGCGTCCTCCAGACGAATTCAACAAGCAGGTTGTATAATGCATTCAAACACGCACTGTACCTCATGAGATATGACACATATGAAAAGAAAGAAAACTGCAAACTTGTTACATTTTGTTAACAACTCGGTCTAAGTTAATTTTGCATCATGGAGAACATTTCAGTTCAGTCCAACACAGCCAAGGATCATTATGCGTTATGAGTCAGCTTGTAGCTATTTAAACTATACTTTGAAACGTGAACACATAATTAGAGGCTGAACTCACTTAATATTAAGGCCCCCACCCTTGCAGTACTAACTTTTAGATTAAGGGCCCTCTCTAAAAACACATACTGTAGTGTAAACTAATGCACAAAGCAATCATTCACTGAAGTGAATCAAAGTATGATGATGCTATGTTTTGTTGAATTTAAGAAATTATTATGGTATATTATAACCTAGAATTACATTTATTGTCATAATTAAAGTTACATTTATTGTTTTAATTAAGCAATTTAGATTGTTTTAATTAACAAAAGGAAGGATATGATATGGTCATAAAATGTAATGTAATTCTCTTTCGTAACTTCCATACCACCTGGTGAGCCTAACAGTTGCCTGTGAGGTAACCTTTGATCCGGTTCCCACATACCCCCTCCCTCCCTCTCTCCCTCCCCTCCCTCTGACTGACACACACACACACACACACACACACACACACACACACACACACACACACACACACACACACACACACACACACACACACCTCCCTACCCCCTAATCCCCCCCCCCATCTCTTCTCTCTCTCTCTCCCTCTGTCTCTCTCTCTCTCCAATCTGTATCTGTCTATATCTATGTAAGGAATGTACTGTATGCCTTATTATGAGTTCCATCATATACCATGTTGTAATGTATTGTATTGATGTATCTGATGATTGACAATCAATGTATGTACTGTAATAGGACTCTGACAATTGATGTACTTATGTATGCGTATCTGCTTAAACCAGCCTGTAATGGTCCTCCTCTCTCCAAGGGAGGAGGAGTCTACCTATGCAATATAAACTGTTTGTATACTGACATTCTGGGCCTTATCCTCTGCTAACAGTCATGGACTGTTGGCAGACAGTGAGCCCGGACACATATGCTTTCTCTCATTGACTTGGTCAATGAGACAGAGTATCTATTTGACTGTGTTCGTGATCAATAAATTACACCAGAAACCAGACCCAGTGCGTCTTATTGAAGCATCTCTCAGCACCGTGTTTTGCATCCGAGATGTACAATGTACATCCCAAAAACCAGCCCTATCACTATCTTGGAGAACCTGCGCAACAATTCGACCGCCTTCGTTGAGGAGCAGATTCAGAAACGGTTCCCCAATAGGCGGCCCGCGGGGGGCTACTGTCTGGCCCACACCAACCCCAGTAATAATGGTGGTATAAGAGCAGCAACAACACTAGTATATCGTCGTTGTCGGGTGGAAATCTCGTATCTCCAAATTTGTACGCTCTTTCCCAAATCATACAAGGCCGTCGCACAAAAGTAGCGAAAACAGCAGATCTACAAGCACACAACGCCTCGCGGTGCGAGGCGTTGTGTGCTTCTAGATCGGCTGTTTGCACTAGTTTAAATAATTTTTAAAATGATAAATGCAAAACGAACGGTTTTGGACATACAAGATTTTCACCCGACAACGACGATATCTGAACTGTCGCTGGAGTAGCGGGAACGCCGCCGTCGCCCCCTGCAATGTTGTGGCCCTCAGATTGGTACCCTAGACATAATTCGGCCCGTGGGGAAAACTAATTGGGGAACCCTGCCCCTACGGTATGGTTGTCTCTTAGGGCGTGCTGCATCGCGTTGTGAGCTTGTCGATCGGCTATTTTCAGCAAAAGTCTTCCAAACAATAAGGATGCTGGGGTCTTGGTTGTTAAAGTAAACGTATCAATACCACAATAATATACTTTTCACATAACTAAATGTTTTCAAAATGTGTCAACCTTTTTTGAAAATACCATATCTACATGGTACAAGCTCACAACATGTTGCGATGCCATGCGTTGTGCGAGCTTAATTAATAATACATTCCATGTTTTGTATTAAAAAGCGGTCAAATAATTTTAGTGGCGTAAAGAAAAGTGACATAAATGTTTCTGTGAGATGTAACTGTTAGATAATTTTTGTAGTTAATATCTATTGTTTGAATCCAATAAATATACAGTATATTGTGCCATGCCACCTCCACCCCAGGGTTCCCACGGTCATGAAATTCCTGGAAATATTTTGAAATTAGGAAAATATTTTTCCAGTACTGGAAAGGTTTTGGAATTGATCAAGGGTCCTGGAAGGTCCTTGAAAAAATAGCTATGCATTGTCTTTGGTTATTGATTTGGTTAATACCTCTGAAATGACATATTGGCCAAATTGTCTCATATTAGAGACAGAAATTGTGAAAATAGCAGATCTACATGCCCACAACGCCTCGCAACAATAAAACTGTGTTATACAAAATTCCTCTACTCTTAGTGCTCGTCAGGTTGCCGGGGTCCCCAGTTGAAATATGATTATTTGCGCATAGGAGTAAGTGACTCGTTATTGAGCTGAATTATTGTTATATAGTCCTGGAAATCGGGTTAAATATTCTGGAAAAGTCTTGGAAAAGTTTTGGAAATTAATTGGTAAAGATGTGTGGGAACCCTGCCACCCGGAAAGGCCATGTTTAAATGCTTACACTATGTGGAAAGTTACCAGGACCCTACGTCTGTGTCATGTTATGATTTGAGAAGCTATGAAGTTGTCCCACGCCTAACTGTCATGTACTGTATTATCTTACAGTATATACAATGTCTGACAGAGATTTTGTCAGAGAGAGCTCCGACCATGAAACGGATTGGATGTGTTTTTTGTACCGTTCAACTTTTGTCTGTCTCTCTGCCGGTCTCTCTCAAAATATAGCAAATTCCAATTACACACTCTGATTTCTCTCATGTCTTATTTCTTTGAATTAAGAGAATAAGAGTCTTTGGATTTTTCTATTAGTAACGTAGAAGTATTAAGTATAAAAACACATGCTTTCTTTTTATCCTTTTTTCCCCCTTTATAATATTTTTTTCTCTTTTCTTTTTAAGTAAAAAAAAAAAGAAAAAGCTGCATCGCTATATGGATTTGTTATGGTTGAAGAAGTGCTAATTACTCACAGCCTCTCTCGGTTTACTGACTTATGTTCATGGATGAAAAAATAATGAGAAACTCTTAGCTTCTGGGCTTGTGGAATTGCTGTAGCATAGGTTATACGGAGCTATCTGGAGCAGAGAGCCAAGCTCAGCTGGACTGCATATGATGTGTGCAACAGACGTATGAGCCTGCACTGTAACGAGGAGCTGAAAGGTTATCTTCTGCATTCAGGCCTAGAATTATTGAATGCTTTAACCAGTGAAAAATAGCAGATATACAAGCTCACAGCTTGTAGATCTGCTATTTTTGAAAAAGTTGTGAAAATGTGTGCAAATCTTTGAATATATGTATTTTTAAAGCGAACATTTGTAACTCAATTTTGCTTCTGGGGGGTCCATGGAACTAGATAATTTGAGATGGGTGTCCGTGGCCAAATACATATCATTTTGGGGGTCCTTCACATGAAAAGGTTTGAGAACCACTGACATAGTAGTCTCTCAAGAACAAACTAACTGAGCTCCAGTTAAGTGAAAAGGACCTTTTCTTTGACGATGGCTAGCCAGATTGCTGACATAGAAACATAGAGTTTTTTCCAAAAACCTTAGAAGGATTCAAAATACACTTATAGAATCGGGTCAAAGTTCTAATGTTCACAATTTTCAAAATAGCAGATCTACAAGCTCGCAGCGCGGCATCTACAAGCTTGCAGCGCGGCACTCGGTGCCGCGCTGTGAGCTTGTATATCTGCTATTTTTCAATAGTTAAAGCATAAAATAATGATACACAATAATGTGTACCCGTTCTGAATGGGTTAACAGTTCCTCGTTACCGTAGGTGTCTGCAGTCTAATCCAGTGGTTCTCAACCTTTTCAGGCCGTGACCCCCCTAAGAATTATCATATTTGAACTGGGGACACCCCACCCTGACAAGCACTTGGAATTGTAGGAGTTGAGGCATTACATTTAGTTTGACTGTTCCACAGGTAAAATTGTGCTTGCAACGCGAGGCGTTGTGAGCTTTAGATCGGCCAATGTTTGACCAGTTGTTATACTATTAGTTTGTTGCAGTAATGGTCTTTTTTCTTTTTAATTTAAATGGTCACGACCCACAGGTTGAGAACCACTGCTCTAATCCATGGGACTTCAACAGGGGGTCCGGGACCCCTAGGGGGTCCTCAGAGTTACAACAATCTCTGGGACCCAATCTACACTGGAAACTCCTCAGGGTTCATTTAACTGTGAGTCACAGACCCATAAGTGTCCATCTGGACCGCTTGGTGGTCCCTGGACCCCATGTTGAGAACCAACAGTATTATTATGAAAGGTTTTCATCTTTATAGAGGACTCTCAGAGGATTGGCCCCCACTGTGCAATAGATCCAAGAGGTCTAATCAAAGGGAATTTTAAAGGAATTTTACATTTTGATATGTTGTCTTATGACATTCGAGGCGTTGTGAGCTTGTAGCTTGTAAAGTTTTAGTGTAGAGGGAAATGAAGAGCAGACTAGTAGGTATTGACAGTTCAAGTGGTTAAATATATGACAATACACATTAATCCAACCTACCCAGATGATGGTACTGTCAAGTCTAAGCTGTATAAGAAATAATCCATGTACATTTTTAATCTGCAATACAATTTTATATGATATGTAGTGGGGGTCCCTGCTTCATCTCTCTCAGAGCTAAGGGGTCCTTGGCCTGAAAACGTTGAAGACCCCTGGTCTATGAATTAGGCATAACCAGCCAATCAATCAGCCCTAGAAGCCAATGAGAGTTCTGTGATGAAAGCCCAAAGCACTGGAGCTTGGAACAGGGCCTGCTTATATTTCAGAGGTATAGGAGATGCGCTGTGCGATGCGTGCTCTCACCGTGTACGGTACAAGACTGCCTAGTACAGTGCCTACCCTCATGCCGACCGTGGCATTTTGCAGGAGAACATGCATTATTGACCAAGAAGCTCTTTTTTAGAAAACACCAGAGGAAAAAAAGGGTCAAAAGACATCAAGAAACTCCAGCTTTGGTGCCTGAAAATAATACTAGTCTCTCGCAGAGCCTCTCTTGCAAAAACATTGCTTGTCTGTTGGGTGGAAACCTCATATGTCTTTTCAGGATTCAAAAAAAACAAAACAAGCAAAAGTAGCAGATCGAGAAGCTCGCGCCACGTTTCGAGCTTGCAGATCTGCTATACTTTTGATGCTTTCGTGTGACGCTGTAGTATGATCAAGTAGGGCATCATTAATTTGCAAAAAAAAAAAAAAAGTTTAAATATGGAGATTAGAGATTTCTGCCCGACAACAACGATTGACAAGGGGTCCAGCTGTGACTGACGGGGGCTGACAACTGTGACAAGGCGCACAAAGGCGGTACCTGAAACAAAGCGCGCTGAGTGCTAGCAGAGAACCAGACAGGGAAAGAAAAGCTCTTGAAAGGTCACCATTCAGCAGTGGCAATGGGATTTTTACTGCACTGCTCAATGTGCTCATATATGATCAATAATTTAGCTGTCGGGGGGCACTGACTCTAAAAGAAGGCCATTGAAGTGTCAAAACTCCTCAATTTCCTCTTCTCCTATTGCCAAACTTGATACCTAAACAGAGGGGTCAGTATTTCTTGAGAACAAGAGAATGTGTTCACCCCTCCTCAGGTATTCAATTTTCAATACTCGGATATATACGGGGAAACTGAGAAGGGTGACATTATTGACGATGGTCCGCTGGGACTCATTTAAGCCTGAAGGGAATGGTTATGAAGGATTCCCACAAAGATCCAGTAAAGAGTGTGTTTTGCAGGGTATCTGGTTGGTGTAGGCACAATGTTGCTTTTTATTATGCTTTTTGCTTTCCTGGCCATGTCTGTCTTGAAAAGAAGATTTATACACCACACGGCACTGGTTGTATTGGGAATCCCCACTCTTAACTCCTCTTCGCTCCTCCCTTGCTGATAGTTGCAGTTTAACATCCCTGTCTGTCAAGACGACTCATAAGTCGTGACTCATAAGAAATTTGAAGAAATTCCCTGAAGGAGTTCTTGAGATATCATGTTCACCAAAATGGGAATGTGAATAGCTATGGACAGACTTACGGTTACAGACATCCTGAAGTCATAATAGCTCAGGCTGCGGTCTTCACCAGCAGAGGCATAAAATATCAAAATGAATTACAGTTACATGCCTATACTTAGTTTACAGAATTTGATGTTCTTCGGGAAATGGTTAAGGCATATACCACCTGGTAACTAAAAACCTTCTGCAGCGTGTCCCTTGCCCTGTTCTTTGTCTGCATTTCCTGTCTCTCACTCACTATCGAAATAAATTAGGAAGCAAAAAAAAAAAAAAAACTCTATTGTTGCTTTCGGGCAGAAACTCATCTCCATATTCCATATTTTTTTTGGTAAATGAATGCCCTACTTGACCATACTACAGTGTCACACTGCTTTTGAATTGGAATCTAAGTATACAGTTTTGTACATATGCGTTTGTTCCACCCGACAATGCAATGTGTTGAGGACTACTGTACACATTCTGTATAGCTTCCATAGCTTATTGCTTCTGTCAGAGTGTGGATCTACCTGGCTGTCAGTCATTACACCTACCTACAGTCCTGTTGTAAGTACAAAATGAGTGTGTGTGTGTGTGTGTGTGTGTGTGTGTGTGTGTGTGTGTGTGTGTGTGTGTGTGTGTGTGTGTGTGTGCGTGTGTGTGTGTGCGCGTGCGTGTGTGCGTGCGTGCGTGCGTGCCAAAGGAATGCGAGGAATGAATCACTGCAGTGCACCTGTCAGTCTTGGCAGCTCCCTAATAATGGTAATAATGATGCCTGTGAACGCTACCTTTCCCTCCATGATATGATATGAAAACACATCTTCTCTGCTAGAAAAATGAACCAAAGATTGAAGAGACCGTTATCCATTTTTTTTGGACCTGGCATCCATCTTTTGGGCATGACATTACAGGCACACATTATCCACAAAAGAATTATAACGTAGGAAAAGGTGCTCCTCGGAACCAGGGCAAGTACCAGTAGCTTATTGTGGCCCAGCAATGTTTCACGGCAACTATAGAAATAATATGTGTACCAATTTGCATGATGTTGGGACAAAAGCTGTAGGAGTAATAGCTACAAATCGGCCTGCTGGTGGAAAATCTGGGGCAGAGGTTCTACTCTGGCATCCAGGGAGTGTGCGTAAGTGTGTTTGACCCCAACAGACAGACAGAGGGATCTCCATATTCGGTATACGGGCACAGACAGTCCTGCCTTCAGTCCTGCCTACGGATCTCGCCTGCGGCTCGTTCCTGCAGCAAGACTGTCGGGCCAAATAATATTCCACGTATGCCACGTATTCGGAGTCCACCTAATACAAATGAATTTGAACACACTCTGAGTTACAGAACTAATTATGGTCAAAAATGTATTTGAACAAAAACGTCCACCACAAACCAGCATGGCTATGACCCCTGCTCATGAGGTGCATGGGGCATTTTGTGACATCTTGCAGCCTCCGTCCACGTGCGCTGCACACGATAATTCATCCCCCGAGCCATGCTGATAAGACAGACCGTATTGAATCTCAATACACAGGGGCCCAGATCAGATTACAGACATGCGATCTCTTTCCCATCCTTGTATCCAACTCAGCAAATCTCAAAAAAGATCTCCCATGACTCAGTCCTCTGACATCACAGAAAGAGAAGGCTGCTCTCTTAAAGCCATTACGTGGCATGTCCAAGCAGTCGTGGAAAGTAACTAAGTACATTTCCTTAAGTGCATTTTTGAGGTACTTTCACTAAAGGACAACTTTTTTACAACAAGGGTTCATATTTTAGATAGTCATTAGAGAAAAGAAAAGATGAGTGTTAAAAGGTTTTCATTTACTTCTTTCTATCCTTTTTAGTGATTTTAACAATTTTGATTTGCATGCATGCCCCCAGGTTGGGAGCATGCATGCAAGTGGCTAAATATGTATTTTTAGACAAATAAGCCCATTCCCAAGATGCACCGCAATCTTTCATGGGCAGATGTGACTTATGGGGGCTGTTGTAAATAGTAACAAAGAAATTGCCAGCTTATTTTGTCTAAAAAGACATATTTAGCCACTTCTACGCATGCCCCAACCCACTGAAATCGAAATACTAAAATTGCTAAAACAATAGAATGCAGTAAATTAAATTATTTTAACACTCATCTTTTCTCTTCTCTATTTACCAGTAAGACTCCCTAATCGGGAGATAAACGACTGTCGCATACACAAATTTTAGAAGGCAATCGTAGCCAATCAGGAGGGAATATGGGAAATGGGACAGATAGATATACTGTGTACCGCTTTGCATGATTTTAGGCCAAAATCTGTAGGAGGAGTGCCCAAAAATGTGTTTTGCAATAATCGGTCTGATGGTGGCGCTAGAAGAGGGCCATGTGAGAAATCAGGGCTGGAGGTTGTGATTTGCCATCCAAGGGATGTGCCATCGATAGGGCCAACGGTGGCAGAGATAAGAGTATAGGGGCAAAAGTGTGACGTGACAGACGGACGGATGGACGGACAGACAGCCAGTGGAGCTTTTCAAACTTGTGACATGACGGTCGCAACAATCTAAAATATGAACCCTTGTTGTAAAAAAACAAAGTTGTCCTTTAATTAGTGCTTCCATTTCTTTACACTTTTACTTCACTCTCAGAGTCAAATATTATACTTTTTACACCACAACAAATATTTGAAAAGTTACTAGTTACCATATTTTATACCGATCTACATACTGTACTTTTTTCTATTGCAAACTGCTAATAAACTCTCAACAAATCTAAAAGACTATTTTTACAGAGTAGGAAAAAATGGGGGGGGGGGGGGGGTAAAGAAGGGAGGGGGGGGGGGTCGCCTGTCTGAGGGAGACCTCATCCCCCTTTAACCTCCTGATAGGTGAATTTTCACTTTTCAGGGCTGTTTTAAAGAAAGCCAGTGAACCACATGTTTTAAGGGATGGATACAGGCCAGGGCATTCCACACTTGAGTGGCAGCGCTGTAGAAGGAGAATTTACCCAGACAAAGTACAACCACCCCAATCGTATAAGTTATATTCTATTAACATACTCTACTGTACAGATTGGACAAAATGACTTTTTATTCATAAAGAAAACTTTGAATGCAGGCCTTTTACTCATAACAGTATTTCCACATTGCGCTGTTGCAACTATTACTCTGGTAACAAATGAGAGTACTTCTTAGGGCTGTCACGATATGACATTTTACATGACGATTAATTGTCACTCAAATAATTGGCGATTAACGATTTAATTGTGTTTTTGTCGTTGATAATTACATTTCTGTTTGGCTTTTAGGCTTTGAAGTTGTACATGGTAGATATGACACATAACCTAAATATACAAAGAAATTACTGACATATTTGACAACTTACTACTTAAAAAATAACTTTGATAGTGGAAATAGCCGATCTACAAGCTTGTAGATCTGCTATTTCCACTATTTCGGACATTTTTCAACATTCACGATTATGACGATTATGACAAAATAATTGCGATAATGTCAAATAATCACGATTAGACGATTATGTAATAATTGTGACAGCCCTAGTACTTCTTGCACCACTGCTTCTGAGAGCATTCAGTGTGGGAGTTCAGTCTGTAAGCAGAAGGCTTCATTCAGCCAGAGTAATGAGGGGCGCTTTTATTTAAAGACCGGAAACCATGACAACGGAGGACCACTGCTAGTACACAGCAAGGGAGAACAACTAAAGGCAGAAAGATCTTTTTGTTTATTTTTTCACGAGTCGGTTTGTTTGTTTGTGACAGGTTTCTAATACGAATGGCAACAATGGTCTCTCCTGCTGTCCAACACGTTGGTCCCGAACAAGATAAATAGAAAAACGACTACCTAGATTGGCATGGAATTTGCCGTAAACGTTTGTGCTCCCGGGATAATGAAACCAACTGATTTACCGTAGGTGACCCCATGGCCTTTCCTCTCGCACCCACTACAGTGAATGTATAATGGATTGTTGCTGTCAGATGCAAAGTTACGGTTTTGGACATATGAGGTTCCCACTGGACAGAGACGATATGCTAACTACTGCCTAGATTGGCAAGGAATTTGCTGTACACGTTCATGTTCCAGTACAGGGTGAATGAACCCAACTGGTTTAGGTGACTCCATGGCCTTTCACTTAGCACCTACTTCAGTGAATGTATAATTTATATATCGTCGTTGTCGGGTGGAAACCTCGTATCTCCAAGTTTCAAATTTGTACGTTCTTTCGCAAAGTAAAGCCCTGCTTCATCATACAAGGCCGTCGCACAAAAGTAGTGAAAACAGCAGATCTACAAGCACACAACGCCTCGCGGTGCGAGGCGTTGTGTGCTTGTAGATCGGCTGTTTTCACTAGTTTAAACCGTTTTTGAAATGATAAATGCCTCCGAAGGCATTATGTTTACGGGGTTTTCGTCCGTTCCTACACCTATGCCACGTTGTTCCACACATACCATACGTATATCGTTGCTGTCGGGCAGAAACCTTGTGGTTTCAAGTTGTTACGTTCTTTCGTCAATTTAAGTCCTACTTCATCATACACGAGTTGTGACAATAGTTGATCTATTGTTAGCTTGTAGATCTGCTATTTTCACACAAAAAAAAGCATTGTTTTGGAAATACAAGGTTTCCAACCGACAACAATATACGCCAGTCCGCCTGTCCCAACTTTGTGACCGCGATATCTCAGGAATGTCATTAGGGACATTTGTCACAAACGCCCACTTGGACTTAGGATGAACTGATTAGAAGTAGGCGGTCAATGGCCAAAGGTCACTAGTCTATGACCTCACAAAACACCTTCATTAAATGTCTTCATGGCCTTCATTCACTACATACTCATCACACATATAGTATATATAAAATAGCAAAAGTAGCTGATCTACGCTTCACGCCGTAGAAAGCAAAAAGCTAAAATATGTTCTGCCCGACAGTAACGATACTATAATAGGCCTATATATCAGTTGTGTGTTCTAGATTTTTTTGGATGGCATCTATAATTAATTATTCCCCCCGGCACGTTTGAATACTATGAAGTGTGCCAGGTCTATTGTTTAATCATTAAAGAAAAGACAGATACCTTCACCTCAGACAAGGCTAAAATCCACATTCTTGCTGCCCCAGCCCCTCCTCAGATGCGTATATACGCTTTCTAAGGTGGTTTTTGAATGGCTATGTTTGCAGGTCACACTACTTATATTGCATATCACAGTAGAACACACCATTGGCCTACAGTATATGAGTCTGGACAGACACGAATCTGAGCGGCAGCCGGTTGGCGGAGGCGTATAACCTCGGTGCAGTATTTCAAGTTTTTGTTTTTCTTTCAGGATATGTTTTATGTAAATGTGTAGCTCTAGGCCTTCTGCTCAGTCAATATTGCATCTGTGCGCCGTGCCCTCCTTTTCATCTGTCGTTGACTCGCTGCTCACTTCCATTTCTCTTCTGGCGCTCTGATTTGCTGAGAAATCTCTCCCCATCGACCACCTCCAAAGACACACGATCAACACAAAAACTATGGGCTATTGCGGGCTCAAGGATTGCTTGCAATTACATTATTTTTAATTATTTGATTCACGCTTTTTTATTGAACACGTCATTACAGAAATAAAACAGCAGAAATAATGTATTTTTAATGAAAATAAAAATTTATGGGTCGTTGGGGGGCTAAAATATCATTCAAAATAAGAGAGAAATGATCGGCAGACTTTGAAACATTTCTTAGTTGAGCCTCTTCTTAGAGTTTTTCTAGCTTTAAATATGTCAGAACACTCTCTACCCATTGGGAGAGTGAGGGCGGCTTGTTAGATTTCCAATGTAACAGTTAACCTTCGTGCTTGTAATGAGGAGAAGGCCAGTGCATCGTTCTGAGCACCAGATAACGGGGATGCAGGGGATGGCCTCAAATGTTGCAATTACTCGGTCTGGTTCTCTGTCTCTCTCACATACACGTACTGTACTGTACTGTATATGAGGACCAATTATCTGAAGATACTGTAGGTTAAAATGTGCGAAGTGTTCCTATAACGAGCAGCACATGCCTCCAGCGGCTGCCATCTGGACTTTCAGAGTCTTGTCTTTTCTTTTCATTTGTTTTAAAGTCAGATGTTTGTTATATAAGTTCCTTATATAAGTTGTCGCTAGGTAGATATTCATAAGATAGACTAGAGTGTAAGTTTGACCTACGTTGTCGTTGACCCAGGTACTGTAGGCCTACTTTCACAGTGTAGCTTTTTTTATTGACCTCTAGCACGGGCAGAGCATTTAAGGTGAGGATTATGAGGACTATTATTGGTATCTGTCCGGTGAAAACCTCATATATCCAAAACTGTTAACATTCAAACAGAATTCAAATTCAAAAGTAGCAAAAGTAGTAGATCTATACAAGCTCAAAATGCGCGCGTATGACATTCATATTTAAAAAAAATCAAAGGAAATGGAGATAAGAGGTTTCTATATTCCCTCAGTATAATTAACTGGTTACAGTCTGTGCATAATGTTCATTCATACTGTATATTAGGGGTGCCGGTGTGCCACAATACTGAACCGAACCGGTATACCGAACCGAATGGCCCTGTACCGAACCGAACAGCCCATACCGAATGAACCGAATTTCTTTATTTTTTTTGGGTGTGGCCACATAAAAACATAATTTTAACTATTTCTGTACACCTTTTTTGAGAAAATCTTCCTCCTAGTATAATCATAATAACTGATTTTAGGGGGGAAACAAATGATTGCACCCCATCTTTAAAATTAACTGAACATTTTGGATTCTTTATTTTTTCATTTTCAATTTTTACTGTACCAAAACCGTGAGCCAAAAACCGAGATACGAACCGAACCGTGGGCTGACTGAACCGTGGCACCCCTATACTGTATATTCATTATTGATATTCAGCACTATTCAACACTATTCAGTGTTAATAGACATCACTCGCCTGGGGGTTCGATCCTGGCCGCCAACTCTGCGTATGTCTGAGCAGTCTGGCTTGGATTACAAGTTGGTAAGTCACTGTATAATTTAGTTTATTTTTGTATTTTTATATTTATTTAGATCCTCATCAACATTTAAAGAAAACATTTCCCATTGAAATCCAACATTTCGTTAAAAGAAAACATTTCACATTGAAATCCAACATTTCGTTCTAATTGATCTAAAAGGCTTAGGCCGAAGCTCAAAGCTTATTATTGCCTCCGGGCTCCAAGATGTTTCAAATTCCTTTCTCAATTCGTACCTCTGCTCCCTATCCCTGAACAGTTTCTGTATATTTACAGGTAGTTGTTTATTTCTAGCTTCATAAATAATTTGTGCCGTTTTAAAGTCCACTAGATTGAGAAACTTCAATGCAATGATCATGAAAACCTCCCTGATGAACTATTCTTATTGCTCTTTTTTGTATTGTGACTAGTGGTTGAAGGTTGTTCTGGTAAGTATTACCCCACACCTCTACACAGTAGGCAGTATATCCGCTCAGTGTTCGGCAGCCAATATACTGTATAGAACCCTATTTCTTTGTATGGTAGAATCACATTTGCTAAAAATAGGGGACATTGCACTGGTATCTTTGGTATTCATTTTGCCTTATACTTAACCTCAAAAGTTCATCATGACGCCTCGGGTGTGCATAGGTGAGTCAATATAAGGTTTAACCCCCAAAAAATTGATACAAAAGGTTTTTCAATGGATTCTGGTAGTATTGGGTGTGCTAAATAACATACTCAAAATCTACCAAAATCTACCTCCCCGAAAGCCGCCATTTTCAAGATGGCGTCCGAGTTGACTATGGGGAGCTTAAAATGGCTATATCTCGAATAGAAAAGATTTTGCTAATATTTTGTCAACTGATTCTGGTACCTCTGGACATTCTTTAGAGCATACTAAAAATAGAGGAAGGTATTCCTTACAGAAAGGCTTCATTTTCAAGATGGCGCATGACTGGCGTCCACGATGGCTGCAGGAGCTTTAAATGCCTATAAACTGGGATTTAATATGTAAAAAATCATGACAATTATGCACTTGGTGACACGTTTTTGACTTTTGGCATGGTGTTGGGTACGGACATAAGGTTTTCAAAAACCATCGGCAACAATTTGGGCTAGCCCCCTAGTGGTCTGTTTGAAATTAATCTATTATTAAATAGGTCTATACATGGTTGAAACCCCAAATAATTGATGGAAGAGATGTTTCAATTGATTCTGTTACTATTAGGTATGCTAAATAACATCCTAAAAGCATAGGACAAAAAAAACACTGAAAAGGCATAATCTTCACGATGGCGTCCATGGGAGCTTAAAATGCATATAAATTGGGAGGGAATATGTGCCATCTTGAAAAGTATGCATTTCCAGTAGTTTTTTCCCCCTAAGCTTTTAGTATGTGATTTAGCATACCCACTAGTAAGAGAATCCATTGAAAATTCTCTTCCATCAATTATTTGGGGTTTCAACCATATACTGACCTACGGTATTTAATATTGGATTCATTGCAAACAGACCACTAGGGGGTGAGCCCAACTTGTTTGCTATCTTTTTTGAAGGCCTTATGCCCATACCTAACACCATGCCAACAATCTAAAACTAGTCACCAAGTGCATAATTGTTATGATTTTTTACATATAATTCCCAGGTTATAAGCATTATAAGCTACCAGCAACCATCATGGACGCGCCATCTTGAAAATGAAGCCTTTCTGGAAGGTGTATTTTCGTAAATCTTTACTGTTCTCAAGCATGTCCAGAGGTACCAGAATCAGTTGAAACAGCATTTGAAACATTTTTTCCATTCGAGATATAGCCATTTTAAGCTCCCCGCAACCACCTGGGACGCTATCTTTAACACTTTGACTGCCAGACCCCCCCACCCCCCTCCCCCGGCCAATGCCACCATCAAGGCCCATTCATTTCTGCCCCCATTCCAGAGAATAAATTGAAAATGATGCGATGTGAATATCGGAACAAAAATGGGAGATTTGGTAAAAGAGGATTTTTTTTTTTACTAAAAAAAATTTGGAGTGATTTCGGTGAGCGGTTTTGGAGATAGGTGCTCGAGAGTGCACACTGCGCAAACCAGTCAATAACCTCAGAAATCTAGATTCTGAGATATTTGAGTTCAAAGAAAAAAAACTTTAGGAAGCCATAGCAACAAATTGGTAAATGGTAACGGAACACAAGTACCCTTGACAGAAAGAATAGCATGCATACTTTCATTTTATGCAAAGAAAGTGAAAAAAAATATTGTACCATCGTCTAGTTTCAAGGGGGCAAAGTGAAAAAGTATGAAATGACTCAGAAGGTGGAAATTGCCTTACATTTTGATAGAACTATGCACTGTGAATTCACTGTGTTTTTACCTGGTCTAAAAGGTCAGGAAGACAAAAAGTCAGAAAAGCGATGTCAACCTTTTATTTTATGGCAACATCGAACCCTAACCCTGGTGAGTACCTCACACATCCAGCATGAACATATTTATGTTCAACAATATTTACAAATATTTCCCAAAAAAAAAATCACAAATATGACTTCACAAAAATAAAATATAACTGGATAAAAGTAAAATAAAATAAATGTGCAGCAAGTAAAGAATAAATAAAATAATATAAAAGTCAAAATAAAGTACTGCATTCTCAAAAAAGGCATTCAACAAGCCAACATTCAGGAGTCAAAGGCACCACAAATCAAGGTCAAAGATGGTACTGTTCACTGTGTGTGTGTGTGTGTGTGTGTGTGTGTGTGTGTGTGTGTGTGTGTGTGTGTGTGTGTGTGTGTGTGTGTGTGTGTGTGTGTGTGTGTGTGTGTGTGTGTGTGTGTGTGTGTGTGTGTGTGTGTGTGCGCGCGCGTGCGTGCACCTCAGGTACCTCAAAATGGCCTGGTACCTGTTCCTTGCCATTGTTCTGGGAAAGTACAGCGTCGGCATGGCAATGTTTTTTGACCAGTGCATGGCTCTCCGGCTTGTGAACGATAGCTGTGAGGAAGAGAAGTCCCAGAAAGTTCTTCAGCTCCCCTAGAGTGACATTGGTCCAGGCAGCGAACCTACAGTGTGTATGACCTATGCCTGACTCCTCCGCTCTCGCTATCTCCGCCATCATACTGTCCTCTGCGTTGTCATTGGTCTGGTTGCAGATCGGGCTCCCATCCTTCCTCCATCCAGTCAGACTCCACGGGCCCTGTATATGATAGAAATAAATAAAAAATACTAAATGATCGTGCTTCTGTATAATTTGTATGTTCTTTAGCAAAGGCTGTCGCACAAAAGTAGTGAAAACAGCAGATCTACAAGCACACAACGCCTCGCGGTGCGAGGCGTTGTGTGCTTGTAGACACACACACACACACACACACACACACACACACACACACACACAGATTGTATTACTAAACTATCTATCTAGGTATACACACACATGAGGAACTTCATACACCACAAACCATGGATTGACATCTAGACCTACTGCACATACAGTATGAAACAGAGCTGATACCTTTATGTACTATGAGGAAAATAATGCTGCTATTTGTACCCTGTATATATATAAAATGACACAATGCGACATAGCTCTGTTTGAACAATGCTGTACCCCCTCCAAATGTATATTTTCAACTGTTTTTTTATTGTATTTGTGATACTTGCTTTGGCAATGTAAACGTATGTTTTCTCATGCCAATAAAGCTCCTTTGAATTGAATTGTATATTACCAAATGCACCCCACGTGGAAAAAAAAACAATAGCAGGTCAGGCTTATTGATTGATTGAAGAATGTATTACAAGCTTGCATTAGAAAGAAGTAGACCTACAGATCCATGGCTCATTTCCACAGGAACACACTTTATGCATATCATACAGTGGTGTGTTCTAGACTTTTTTTGAGGGCATACGATCAGCTACTATTCGTTTGGCCAGGGCAGACGCTATAGTACATAATCCCTATCAAATACGCTACTTTGAAAGGTTCACGAGGGCAGACGCCGTTCATATTTTATTGTTCCTCCATCACGGAGGTATAGAGGCCGGCGCCTAGCGGCGCCGTGCCTGCGAGGGTGTCCCAAGTCGGGCATGCGGTGTGGAGGGTAGTCCCCGGTCTATGGAGGTTCCAGCGACCCCCTGGGCTAATCCTACCTGCCCCTGCCTTTTATTTTCCGACAGCAGACGCCGTATACGTGCGTTACAGGTAGAACTCAGCACTGAGCTCATATAACATTGAAAGACAGACGTAAAGAACAAAGTGAATCGTAGAAAACAAACTTTGTAATGCTTACCGGGTTCGCAGTGCATCCTACAGGGCGCGGGGAGAAACGGCAGCAATCGGTGCTCTGCCTTCTGGCCGCCAGATCCAAAATCGAGGCCGTGGATCCTACCAGCCGAGGCCTTCGATGAACCGATCGCCCGTTAGGAGCTCTTCTCGCCGCCAGATCCAAAATCGAGGCAGTGGATGTAGCAGCAGAGGCCCTCGCTAGTCGCTGATGAACCGATCGTGGAAGAGCGCCGGCCACCGCCGTTGACTGCGGGCTTGGTGTCCAGAGTCAGACTGTTCACGGGGCATGGCGCGGGGGGGTGTCGCTCTCCATTCCGACATGTCGCCACTCCGCTGACCCGGCGCGGGGAGAGACCACGGGATGCGGGGCATGATTCTATGATTTTATAACTAAATTCTCTGCTGCTTCTGATTCTCGCTCTTTCTCTCAATATATCTCTCTCTCCCTCTGATTGCTGTGTGTCCGGTTACGTAAAGTCACTCTTGTTGTTTGTATAATGGGCCTCTAGAGTAGACCCTTGTGTCTGGGGGGAACCGGCCAATCAGCATGCTTGAATTTGGTAACATGAGCGTGTGATGTCATGCAGGGGCGTCAATTGGGTATGGCAGGGGTATGCAGCTGCCATACCTTGACAGGGGGAAATAATAAAAATGTACTTTTCATCGTGCCTGTTGCTAAGGTATGGCAACATGACTGGTGTCTTCACCAGACACCAGTCATGTTGCCATACCTTAGCTTGTTCTGAACTGACGCCACTGAATTGTCATGCATGACAACCGTCCCATCGTCCAAAAGGGCTCTATCTTGGTTACCGCATAGATCCAACACTGTACTACTGTAATATGAAAAAAAAGGGTCGGGCGGTATATACCTCCTAACTTTTTAATTGGCAAGATTGCGCAGGAAGTGGCGGGCGGTATATACCTCCCGTGGCAGTCAAACTGTTAAAATGGCTGCTTTCGGGGAGGTAGATTTTGGTAGATTTTGAGTATGTTAGTTAGCATGCCCAATGCTACCAGAATCCATTGAAAAACCTTTTGTATCAATTTTTTGGGGGTTAGGCCATATTTTCTCTTAGAATGACTCTCCTAGGAGGTGTTACTTGTTCTGTGAATAACTTGGTTCTGGGAGCTGTCAGTACGTGTGGCGATCAACATTAGCAGTCCATCTCCCTGGTTTACACACCATTGTTGCTTGGCTGATACAGACAATTAGGCACTCTATCATGCAGTACATATGTCGCTGTCGGGCAAAAAACTAAACATTTTTACTTTTGTTTTCCGTAAATGAATGCCCCACATGAGCATACTACAGCGTCACACAAAAACATCAGAAGACGTTATGCTATTTAGTGTCAGAATATACGCTTCTTATTTTATATTATTCTTGGTTTATTTCGATTTTTGTACTTTTACTTGCTACTGTGCCTTTCTGTTTCAACCATAGTGCTGTTGCTACTATGACACCATCTTTTCCCTCTGGGGATCAATATTTCTTTTCTAGTATGTTTCCCATAATTACTGTGTCATGTTTGTGATGCAATGTTAATAATGAGTTATCACTCTTGCTAAGAAGTCTGCATGTTCAAATCACAGTGGTGCCACGAGTACAACTAGTCATAAAGAATTGAGAAGCGGTCTGAACAGGAAATTGCACTCTTCCTTGACATTCTTTTAAATAAAACAGTTTCTCTCTCTCTCTCTCTCACACACTCTCTCTCTCTCTCTCTCTCTCTCTCTCTCTCTCTCTCTCTCTCTCTCTCTCTCTCTCTCCAAACTAGCTCCAAGGTTTCTTGCTTTCTAGGATGATTAAATGAATGTAGTAACATTAGTTTCACTTGTCCTTCCATCTGTGCTTGCTCCAACTCCAAAAGGAATTGTCTGGAGATCTGCTGCCGGAAAGTAGGCTTTGTCTTTTCCAGTATAATCATACTATAGCTACTCTAGAATAGATTCTTGTGTAAATAATGAGGAATAAATGATACACTGAAATGCTTAACCACTTAAACTCTATTTTACACTTTGCCGTCATGTTGTTGTGTGGGTTTCTTTTTTTTAATCTGTTTATTAGTTTTACACAGGACTCTTTTTAGGACACACAGGCATACAGATACATTTGTGCATTAATGAGTCAGTTCTGTATATGTATACCACACAAAACAAAATCACCCCCCCCCCCCCCCCCCCCCCACACACACACACACACACACACACACACACACACCCGCCCACAAACATACACCAGACATATACATTAAACAAAAGAAAAAAGAAAAAAGACAGTGCATGAAGGCAATATTTTTATCATATGTTTTCCCTGGTGGCCATTGGCCCATTTTCGAACCACAGTCAACCAGTCCCAGAGGCAGCTCAGCGCCTGACCTTTACATAGTCCATGAAGGGCTGCCAAGAACTTTTCCGTGGAGCGTTGTGTGGATTTTATACATACAAGAGGTTCGGCCGCTATGCTGCCCTCACATCAACATACGTTGCATCGCTGATCCGACCAATATGTCTGAGTCATTCGGGGGCTTTGTCATAGTACCCATGGTACTCTGTCTGTGTCCCTTTTGTTCCCATACAGTATAATGGAGAACTCTGTATCTATCAGTCCTTGTCCCTTTTATGCACATATGTGGAGATCCCTGGTGTCATCAGTGTAAGCCAGTATGGCCATAATTTGAAATGTCCATATATGGGCATATTGGACAACTGGTATATCCGAACTACTCGACGACGGGCATCGCGCTCCCTCGAGTCCTTGCTGCTGCACACGTCGAGTTTGAAGTCGATCCAATTATCCTTTATTAAATTTGGCCTAAGGGAGGCAACTAATCAGGATCCTGACAGTGCCCGACCGGTAGCACTGGGGGACCCATCAAAAATTCAGGCTCAAGAGATAGCTAGCTGGAATGAGGAGGCACTAATTGGCTAGTGTCGCTAAAAGCATCTAGTCCAACAGGGTTTATCGAAGTAACAAAACAAAACAAAACAAAAAAACCTTGAGAACTCTGTTGTGAAATCAGAGCCGAGTTTTAACTTATGTACTTTGCAACTTTTAACTCCCCTGCGAAGCCTCCAAATGGGTTTGTCCTAGCATGGATCCTATCTAAGCTCTGGAAGTGCATCACTTCCGAAAACGGAGAGGGGGTTGGGAGAGGTCATATCTGAGAGGATGCCATTAGGTTGGGTCCTCTGGGGGGGAGCTGTGAGTTTAAGAGACGATATCTGGCTGGTTCGCAGTGTTACTGTCTGAGGCCATCGGTCATGGGGTGGTTTAATAACAACGCACAGTCTCCCATTCTACAAAACACCAGTGGTGTAAAGTAACAAAAATAAGTTTTACTCTTATGTACCTGTACAAAGTACAACCTTGAACCTTAAGTACATTTATTCAAATACTGCACTTAAGAAGGCAAATATTGTACTTTTACTCCACTATAATTATTTGAAACTTTAGTTGCTTTGTAGATTTTGATTATTATTACAAAACTCACAAACCACTTCAGCTGTATATATATATATATATATATATATATATATATATATATATATATATATATATATATGTGTATATATGTGTGTATATATATATATATATATATATAATACAGCCATTTGAAAATGGCTGATCTACGAGCTCGCAATGCGTTGCAATGCAACACAATGAGCTTGTAGATTTCTTTTATGCATTTTGAACTTGTGAAATGGGACATTCTCACTCAAGTACATTTTGAATTCTTCTACGTCTACTTCTACTACAGAGTATATCTGCATTGCCTTATTGATAGATTTACTTAAAGTAGGACTGTCATCTAAAGGGGTACTGTCAATTTAAAAAGTAATCTTAAAATATTAGTTAATATGTTTATAATGTCATTGTGAGAATGCGCAATTATAAGCCAATCAAATCAATTGACTGTACTTAGACTACTTACTGTACTGGTCAGCTGTTGTTGGGGGGCGAGGGGCAGATTACACTGTGACATGTTTCAGACTATTTCAGACCGTTTTCAGAGGGACCTATCATACTATTATAATTTCGGGGCGTGTCAGCGGGCCTTTAAGTAATAAATGTGAGTACCTTTTCCACCACTGAAAAACACACCGCTGCCTTGCAAACTACCCCAGGGTGAGCGTGTAATGAAAGAGACCCCTTTCGACAGACTGTTTAACTACATGAACCCCAGCGGCCTGGGCTGAACATACAGTGAAAACAGACGATCTACACGCTGCACAATGGGTCGTGCTGCAAAGATTTGGTGTAGAGGGGGAAAAGGAGCAGACCTTATATAGAACCCTGGGGGACCTCAGTCAATATAGGGTTTAGGTTGTTTAACCTTGCCTCTGAAGTGTCGTATCGTCAGAGGAGACTGGAGAGTGGGGATTCTGTATTGCTGAATGTACCGGTAGAGAGAGTTAATGAAAGACCTGCTTGGTATAAGAGGATTGATTAGAATAGGATTTTTATTAAATCATAAAAAATGAAACCGCACTCTGAGTGAGGAATCCACAAATACTAAAGCATGTGACATAACAGCATAAGTTACGTACGTAGGTCGTTATATAGCATATATTAGTTTCATAATTTACAAATAAATAAATAAAAGGACTGGATATAATATACAGTAGCCTACATACAGTACATATGACAAATGAAGAAGTAACAGAAGATCATTATGAACTAGAAATACTGTTCCTACGAAACAGTGTGGGCTCGCTCGTGACTATACTCTGCAGCGTGCTAACTGTCATGTGAAGCTCAACCAATACTCCAGCTAACACCACTCCCAGATGTTCTTTTCAATTGCGTGTCAATTGCGTTTCAATTGGCTAATGGAACACGATATGCGTCGGAAATAATGATGAAACCATAGTGTTTTCGCCTTTGAACTGTCTGCGGCGGAACTCACTATGTAAATAATGAGGATATAACATAGTGTTCTCGCTTTTCAGGCAAGCCCACAATTAGAAGTGTTATTAGTGTGGTTGCCCAACAGGGCAACACATTATAGTCCTGGGGAAACTTTATTTATTACTAGGGTAACATTTCCGCTGCCATTGGAAATGGCAGGGATAGGGAATCAACAGGGAATCAATGGGAGTGGGAATCAGTAAGGAATCAATGGGGAATCAATTGGTCGAGCTTCACATGACAGCTTATTGTAGAATATAGTCAGCAACCGTTAGAAACCACACTCGCAATTTCCAATTGCATCTTTCTATTATAATATAATATATCAGTTATTTTTTGGAAGCAGTGATGCCAGTCACCACTTGTAGGCCATACTTGTACTTGACAGAGTGCATTTCTAGTTGTGGGCTCGCTTCGTATGTTATCCATTATTTATCTATCAGTCAAGTTCTCCTTGACAGTACAAAGGCAGGGCCCTTAGCCAATGAGATGCAGCCAAAGGGTAGATCTTTGTGCCCATACATGGTGTCCAGTGTTGGGCAATATTACTTAGGAGAGTAATCGTTACTTATTACTTATTATTACTCCTTGGAAAAAGTAATAATATTAGATTACTTATTTCTTGGAATC
The DNA here is from genome assembly GCF_963921795.1 of Nannobrachium achirus. Classification (NCBI taxonomy): domain Eukaryota; kingdom Metazoa; phylum Chordata; class Actinopteri; order Myctophiformes; family Myctophidae; genus Nannobrachium; species Nannobrachium achirus. The sequence continues at coordinate 40,430,537 of NC_137827.1, read as the reverse complement.
AAGAGTAATATGTAATATATTAACTCACTTAGCGCCGAGCGAGCCAGATTTCAATATGAATCTGCGCTTATAACGCCAGGAAATAGCTATATTGAATCCCCAAAATCACATTACATAACCAGGTACACGTGCCTGCGAATGCCACAAGATGACCACTAGAGTGAGCCATAGCCCATAGACTTTCCATGGTCCCATGTTAAGTCAGAATAAAAAACAAGGTTCAGGACATAACAGGATGGTACAATGACATGCTCTCCATTGACATTCAATGGACAGGCCGCGGGCCGCCATTTGAGCTCAATACTGCTCAATTCGTGCTTGATCGTCTCAAACCACCATTGGTATGGGCATCGGAACGTATATAGATGCCACACAGAAAGTTTCCGAATCAAAATCCGACCTAGTGAAGCTACGTGAGGGTCGGATGGTTTGCATTGAGCCTAGCGGCTAACAGAGGCCTACGTAAACAGGAAGCTATGGCTTAAAGGTGATGTCATAATCGTATCCTTTTTTTTCACGGTTTTCATCTGTATGCTAGTCGAAGGTAAGCTAACCGTTCCGCTCCGTCTATCAACCCAAATTAAAAGCTTAAACAATGCTTTTATATAAAAGTCGCTCCGAGTCGCTCGGCACTAAACGCCATCATTAGTTAGTCGCCCCGAAAGTCGCTCGGCGCTAAGTGAGTTAAGTTATATTACTTTTTTTTTTTTTTCTTTGTTACCTGCAAAATCTGTTTAGCCAGCTCCTTTTAGAACTGAATCCAATTTATTGGAACAATAAGAGTCTCTGGGATGCGATTAAAGAAATTATAATTGCAGTCCGCAGTGGTCTACGGTGGTCCGCTGAGCTCCGGGGACCTTGGAGCTCAGCTATGGCAAAATGCTGAGGAAAAAAGCTACAGACACACGCACAGCCACTCTATGGAGCGGTTTACCACCGCTCAAAAATTCCATACCGCCCAAGCCCTATTTGTTTTCTTTTCTGGTTAGTTTAGTATTATTATTTAGTTTTGGTAGTTTATGGGAGTCTGGTGGGACAACGGTCACATAGTGACCTCTCATCTCTCATCTCTCATCGCAACACAGTCTCACAATAGGGGGGGGAGGAGCCGCCCAGGCGGGGACTGGCCCTCGTACAGCGGGCGCTAAGCGGGCGCTAGGGGTCGGCGACGATGTCGGCTACCCACCAGACCCGTCTTGAAACACAGACCAAGGAGTCTAACGCGTGCGTGAGTCAGAGGGTACTCAAAAACCCTATGGTGCGGCGGCGCCTGCCTCCCCAGGTGGGATCCCGGCCACTCCGGCGCCGGGCGCATGGGCAGAACTCCTCTAGCTCCACGTTTTTGCCTTTTTTGTGTTTTTTCATAAATGAACGCCCTACTTGACTGATCTCACCATAGAGTGACACAGAACCCTACTTGACTGATCTCACCACAGAGTCACACAAAAGCATCAAAAGTAGCAGATCCACAAGCTTGTTTAAGATAACTCATGGGCCTTAGTTAGCCATATCGAGTTAATTAAGTATTATATCGGCATCGATGGCCATCCATATCGTCTAATTTCAGGCGTAGTGCAGCGATTTCAGCTTTTAGCAGGCCTAGTTCGTTCTCCATATGCACATTCCGTATAAAGTTGGTGAACATGTTCTCTGTCTGTCTGAGTGTCTGCAACACAGACCAGAGTGCATGCCACACTACCGTCTCAACTTAGCATGAATACACTGGTCACGCTAGGTCCTGCTGCAGGCGGGTCCAGAAGTCCAGCATGTCGTTGGGAGACACCCCGTGGGAGGCGACCAGGCGACTGTACCTGTAGTACGACCAGGGCACTCGGTACATGTTGAACTCGTTTGGCAGGGACGGCGTAGGATCCACCCCCAGCTCGGCCAGGCGCATGCCCACATGCACGTCCTCGAATCTGAAGCTGGGAAAACTCAGAGAGGCGTTGTAGATCTTCCCTGCCAGGTCACCAGACAACACGTAAGCGCCCCCAGAGAGGAAGGTGGGGTACGGTTGGCCTGGGTACTCCTCTCTTGTCTCGGATCGGCCAGGCGCCCCTGTTGATGTTGCCTGTGATGTAGTTCTCTACCCCTGGCTTCAGTCCGAGCAGCTTGTCGACGAGGTACTTGGTGTTAATGAACACGACGCTGTCGGTCTTCAGGACAAAGCTGGCCCGCGGGCAACGCGTGGCCACCCAGCCCAGGCCCGTCAGTGTCTTCAGTGTGAGATTGTAATAGCTGTCCTGGAAGTCCTGCTGAATGATATCGTGGTGTCTCATGCTCTCTGACTCCAGGCTATCCTGCTGCTCGGCTGTCTTAACCCCCCCTATCAGGAACAGCCGGACCACTGTCTGCCTTCCCGGGGGGAGGAGCTCCAAGCTCTCATTGCCCCACGATCGTCTTATGGCCTCCCGGCGCTCGACCTGTTCAGCCTTGACGGTTATCAGCTGCACCAGGAACGGCGCCTCGTTTCCCTCAGAACATTTGTCCGTCTCATCGATGATGTAAGGGTACGTGGTGTAATTCAGGCCACCATCCTCATCAGCTGCATGCCCGTGTGGGCATGGTTCGTACACCGCCCTTGTCCTGGCCGAATAGGCCACAAGCGAGAGGACACACCAGAGTAAAGTAGCGAGCGTATAGTGCGGTCTTCTGCACTGCATAGTGAGCCTGTCCAATACACTGCTGGTTGAACCACAGGTCACGCTGCCGTGTCCAAATTCCAAAGGAGTTCCTTAATCTCAGTTTTAGAGATGTTGAGAGATATCTTACTGACCACTTGGTTAAATGAAAGAATTATTGACGGTTCAAGTGGTTAAATATCTGAAAACACAAATTGACATGAATCCAAAATACACATGTATACATGATTGTTCTGTCAAACGATGAAACTATGTGGAATCTATGAGAAGGATGTGGGGGTCCCTGCTTCATCTCTCTCTCAACTAAGGGGTCCTTGGCCTGAAAACGTTGAAGACCCCTGCTGTACAGACAGCACTCATCAACCTACTTGCGCGCTCTGCTGGCGCAAAATGTAAGGAGCACCAATAGCCTATCTTCAGCCAATCAGACATCACGATACCTTGATATCGTGATGTCATCCTTTTCCCCCTCTCTGATTGGCTCCCCATTAGAGTCAACTGCAACCACACTTGCGATTTCCAATTGCATCTTTCTAGTTTCTTCTCTTCCTCAGGGAGTAATGAATGACTGTGCAGCACTGGACTGTCTGGACAGCCTCCCTGATCAGCCAGTAATGCAGCTCAGCCTAGATCTTTTGCTGGCTACACTATGGAAGGTAGTGGCAATGCAAATGAATGCAAGTATCATCACATAGATGATCCGCCCCCTCTTAGACTAGAGGCTACAATCTGTTAAAGGGTTACACGGTCGGTCAGTTAAGAGTTTTGCTGTAGATAATAATTTTGGAGCATAACGATTTAATGCGCATATCTAGATTTGATATGACTGACTGACTGACTGATAGATAAATAATGAAGATAACATACGTGTGCTCGCTTTCAGCGAGCCCACAATGATGAATGATCATAGGGGTGGCATAGCTCAGGGCTAGAGAAACCGCCATTAGAGCACGAAGGGTTCCCAGTTCGAATCCGGGCTCCCCCTGAGTTAATGTCGAAGAGTCCTTCAGACTCTGAACCCTTAGTTGCTCCTGGTGAGCAGGTTGGTGCCTTGCATGGTTTCCCCTGCCATCAGTGTATGAATGTTTGTGTGAATGGGTGAATGTAATGCACAATCTCTGTAAAGCGCCTTGGATAAAAGCGCTATATAAATGCAACATTTACCAATGACATCCTTATATTATATTATATCCCTCCAATAAAAAAGATGGAATGAAATGACTTGCAAGAAGAC